>NC_133655.1:28074523-28211754 GCF_009905375.1 Apium graveolens | reverse complement strand
TATGAAAGTGGCATTAATAGGTGGTAAAATGATTTCAAATTGGATGTATATGATGTTAACATGTTAATTGTACAGATATATGGCGGAAATTGACACTTCTAGGGTGCAAAGTGACTCTAATATGGTGAAAAATGACTTACATGATTGATTAGAGTCAAATGTGGAACAAAATTAACTTGTATGAAAGCGGCATTAATAGGTGGTAAAAGGATGTCAAATTGGATGTATATGATGTTAACATATTAATTGCTATATATATGGTGGAAAGTGACTCTTATAAGGTGCAAAGTGACTCTAATATGGTGAAACGTGACTTACATGGTTGATTAGAACCAAAATGTGGAACAATATTGACTTATATGAAAGTGGAACTAAGAGGTGGTAAAAGATGTTAAATTGGATGTATATGATGTTAGCATGTTAATTATACAAATATATGGTGAAAAGTGACTATTATAGGGTGCAAAGTGACTCTAATATGGTGGAAAGTGACTTACATGGTTGATTAGAGCCAAAATGTAGAAGAAAATTAACTTGTATGAAAATGGCATTAATAGGTGGTAAAATAATATCAAATTGGATGTATATGATGTTAACATGTTAATTGTATAAATATATGGTGGAAATTGACACTTATAGGGTGCAAAGTGACTCTAATATGGTGAAAAATGACCTACATGATTGATTAGAGTCAAATGTGGAACAAAATTAACTTGTATGAAAGTGGCATTAATAGGTGGTAAAAGGATGTCAAATTGGATGTATATGATGTTAACATGTTAATTGCTATATATATGGTGGAAAGTGACTCTTATAGGGTGCAAAGTGACTCTAATATGGTGAAACGTGACTTGCATGGTTGATTAGAACCAAAATATGGAACAATATTGACTTATATGAAAGTGGAACTAAGAGGTGGTAAAAGATGTCAAATTGGATTTATATGATGTTAGCATGTTAATTGTACAAATTTATGGTGGAAATTGACACTTATAGGGTACAAAATGACTCTAATATGGTGAAAAATGACTTACATGGTTGATTAGAGCCAAAATGTAGAACAAAATTAATTTGTATGAAAGTGGCATTAATAGGTGGTAAAATCACGTCAAATTGGATGTATATGATGTTAACATGTTAATTGTATAAATATATGGTGCAATTGACACTTATAGGGTGCAAAGTGACTCTAATATGCTGAAAAATGACTTACATGGTTGATTAGAGCCAAAATATGGAACAAAATTAACTTGTATGAAAGCATTAATAGGTGGTAAAAGGATATCAAATTGGATGTATATGATGTTCACATGTTAATTGCTATATTTATGGTGGAAAAAAACTCTTATAAGGTGCAAAATGACTCTAATATGGTGAAACGTGACTTACATGGTTGATTAGAGCCAAAATTTGGAACAATATTGACTTATATGAAAGTGGAACTAAGAGGTGGTAAAAGATGTCAAATTGGATGTATATGATGTTCACATGTTAATTATACAAATATATGGTGGAAAGTGACTATTATAGGGTTCAAAGTGACTCTAATATGGTGGAAAGTAACTTTCATGGTTGATTAGAGCCAAAATGTAGAACAAAATTAACTTGCATGAAAGTGGCATTAATAGGTGGTAAAATGATGTCAAATTGGATATATATGATGTTAACATGTTAATTGTACAGATATATGGTGGAAATTGACACTTATATGGTGCAAAGTGA
The DNA here is from genome assembly GCF_009905375.1 of Apium graveolens. Taxonomy (NCBI): domain Eukaryota; kingdom Viridiplantae; phylum Streptophyta; class Magnoliopsida; order Apiales; family Apiaceae; genus Apium; species Apium graveolens. The sequence goes on along the minus strand of NC_133655.1, from coordinate 28,210,032 downwards.
CTCTAATATGGTGAAAAATGACTTACATGATTGATTAGAGCCAGATGTGGAAGAAAATTAACTTGTATGAAAGTGGCAGTAATCGGTGGTAAAATGATGTCAAATTGGATGTATATAATGTTAACATGTTAATTGCTATATATATGGTGGAAAGTGACTCTTATAGGGTGCAAAGTGACTCTAATATGGTGAAACGTGACTTGCATGGTTGATTAGAACCAAAATGTGGAACAATAATGACTTATATGAAAGTGGAACTAAGAGGTGGTAAAAGATGTCAAATTGGATGTATATGATGTTAGCATGTAAAATGTACAAATTTATGGTGGAAATTGACACTTTTAGGGTGCAAAATAACTCTAATATGGTGAAAAATGACTTACAAGGTTGGTTAGAGCCAAAATGTAGAACAAATTAACTTGTATGAAAGTGGCATTAATAGGTGTTAAAATCACGTCAAATTGGATGTATATGATGTTAACATGTTAATTATACAAACATATGGTGGCAATTGACACTTATAGGGTGCAAAGTGACTCTAATATGCTGAAAAATGACTTACATGGTTGATTAGAGCCAAAATGTGGAACAAAATTAACTTGTATGAAAGTGGCATTAATAGGTGGTAAAAGGATGTCAAATTCGATGTATATGATGTTCACATGTTAATTGCTATAGTTATGGTGGAAAATAACTCTTATAAGGTGCAAAATGACTCTAATATGGTGAAACGTGACTTACATGATTGATTAGAGCCAAAATGTGGAACAATATTGACTTATATGAAAGTGGAACTAAGAGGTGGTAAAAGATGTCAAATTGGATGTATATGATGTTCACATGTTAATTATACAAATATATGGTGGAAAGTGAATATTATAGGGTGCAATTGACTCTAATATGGTGGAAAGTGACTTACATGGTTGATTAGAGCCAAAATGTAGAACAAAATTAACTTGTATGAAAGTGGCATTAATATGTGGTAAAATGATGTCAAATTGGATGTATATGATGTTCACATGTTAATTATACAAATATATGGTGGAAAGTGACTGTTATAGGGTGCAAAGTGACTCTAATATTGTGGAAAGTGACTTACATGGTTGATTAGAGCCAAAATGTAGAACAAAATTAACTTGCATGAAAGTGGCATTAATAGGTGGTAAAATGATGTCAAATTGGATATATATGATGTTAACATGTTAATTGTACAGATATATGGTGGAAATTGACACTTATAGGGTGCAAAGTGACTCTAATATGGTGAGAAATGACTTACATGATTGATTAGAGTCAGATATGGAAGAAAATTAACTTGTATGAAAGTGGCAGTAATCGGTGGTAAAATGATGTCAAATTGGATGTATATTATGTTAACATGTTAATTGCTATATATATGGTGGAAAGTGACTCTTATAGGGTGCAAAGTGACTCTAATATGGTGAAACGTGACTTGCATGGTTGATTAGAACCAAAATGTGGAACAATATTGACTTATATGAAAGTGGAACTAAGAGGTGGTAAAAGATGTCAAATTGGATGTATATGATGTTAGCATGTTAAATGTACAAATTTATGGTGGAAATTGACACTCTTAGGGTGCAAAATGACTCTAATATGGTGAAAAATGACTTACAAGGTTGATTAGAGCCAAAATGTAGAACAAATTAACTTGTATGAAAGTGGCATTAATAGGTGTTAAAATCACGTCAAATTGGATGTATATGATGTTAACATGTTAATTATACAAACATATGGTGGCAATTGACACTTATAGGGTGCAAAGTGACTCTAATATGCGGAAAAATGACTTACATGGTTGATTAGAGCCAAAATGTGGAACAAAATTAACTTGTATGAAAGTAGCATTAATAGGTGGTAAAAGGATGTCAAATTGGATGTATATGATGTTCACATGTTAATTGCTATATTTATGGGGGAAAATAACTCTTATAAGGTGCAAAATGACTCTAATATGGTAAAACGTGACTTACATGGTTGATTAGAGCCAAAATGTGGAACAATATTGACTTATATGAAAGTGGAACTAAGAGGTGGTAAAAGATGTCAAATTGGATGTATATGATGTTCACATGTTAATTATACAAATATATGGTGGAAAGTGACTATTATAGGGTGCAAAGTGACTCTAATATGGTGGAAAGTGACTTACATGCTTGATTAGAGCCAAAATGTAGAACAAAATTAACTTGTATGAAAGTGGCATTAATAGGTGGTAAAATGATTTCAAATTGGATGTATATTATGTTAACATGTTAATTGTACAGATATATGGCGGAAATTGACACTTCTAGGGTGCGAAGTGACTCTAATATGGTGAAAAATGACTTACATGATTGATTAGAGCCAAATGTGGAATAAAATTAACTTGTATGAAAGTGGCATTAATAGGTGGTAAAAGGATGTCAAATTGGATGTATATGATGTTAACATGTTAATTGCTATATATATGATGGAAAGTGACTCTTATAGGGTGTAAAGTGACTCTAATATGGTGAAACGTGACTTACATGGTTGATTAGAACCAAAATGTGGAACAATATTGACTTATATGAAAGTGGAACTAAGAGGTGGTAAAAGATGTTAAATTGGATGTATATGATGTTATCATGTCAATTGTACAAATTTATGGTGGAAATTGACACTTATAGGGTGCAAAGTGACTCCAATATGGTGAAAAATGACTTGCATGATTGATTAGAGCCAAATGTGGAAAAAAATTAACTTGTATGAAAGTGGCATTAATAGTTGGTAAAAGGATGTCAAATTGTATGTATGTGATGTTAACATGTTAATTGCTATATATATGGTGCAAAGTGACTCTTATAGGGTGCAAAGTGACTCTAATATGGTGAAACATGACTTACATGGTTGATTAGAACCAAAATGTGGAACAATATTGACTTATATGAAAGTGGAAATAAGAGGTGGTAAAAGATGTCAAATTGGATGTATATGATGTTAGCATGTTAATTATACAAATATATGGTGGAAAGTGACTATTATAGGGTGCAAAGTGACTCTAATATGGTGGAAAGTGACTTACATGGTTGATTAGAGCCAAACTGTAGAACAAAATTAACTTGTATGAAAGTGGCATTAATAGGTGGTAAAATAATGTTAAATTGGATGTATATGATGTTAACATGTTAATTGTACAAATATATGGTGGAAATTGACACTTATAGGGTGCAAAGTGACTCTAATATGGTGAAAAATGATTTACATGATTGATTAGAGCCAAATGTGGAAGAAAATTAACTTGTATGAAAGTGACATTAATAGGTGGTAAAAGGATGTCAAATTGGATGTATATGATGTTAACATGTTAATTGTTATATATATGGTGGAAAGTGACTCTTATAGGGTGCAAAGTGACTCTTATATGGTGAAACGTGACTTACATGGTGGATTAGAACCAAAATGTGGAACAATATTGACTTATATGAAAGTGGAACTAAGAGGTGGTAAAAGATGTCAAATTGGATGTATATGATGTTATCATGTCAATTGTACAAATTTATGGTGGAAATTGACACTTATAGGGTGCAAAATGACTCTAATATGGAGAAAAATGACTTACATGGTTGATTAGAGCCAAAATGTAGAACAAAATTAACTTGTATGAAAGTGGCATTAATACGTGGTAAAATGATGTCAAATTGGATGTATATAATGTTACCATGTTAATTGTACAATTATATGGTGGAAATTGACACTTAAATGGTGCAAAGTGACTCTAATATGGTGGAAAAGTCATACATGGTGGATTAGAGCCAAAATGTGGAAAAAAATTAACTAGTATGAAAGTGGCATTGATAGGTGGTAAAAGGATGTCAAATTGGATGTATATCATGTTAACATGTTAATTGCAATATTTATGGTGGAAAATCACTCTTATAAGGTGCAAAATTACTCTAATATGGTGAAACGTGACTTACATAGTTGATTAGAGTCAAAATGGGGAACAATATTGATTTATATGAAAGTGGAACTAAGAGGTGGTAAAAGATGTCAAATTGGATGTATATGATGTTAGCATGTTAATTATACAAATATATGGTGGAAATTGACACTTATAGGGTGCAAAGTGACTCCAATATGGTGAAAAATGACTTGCATGATTGATTAGAGCCAAATGTGGAAAAAAATTAACTTGTATGAAAGTGGCATTAATAGTTGGTAAAAGGATGTCAAATTGTATGTATGTGATGTTAACATTTTAATTGCTATATATATGGTGCAAAGTGACTCTTATAGGGTGCAAAGTGACTCTAATATGGTGAAACATGACTTACATGGTGGATTAGAACCAAAATGTGGAATAATATTGACTTATATGAAAGTGGAACTAAGAGGTGGTAAAAGATGTCAAATTGGATGTATATGATGTTATCATGTTAATTGTACAAATTTATGGTGGAAATTGACACTTGTAGGGTGCAAAATGATTCTAATATGGTGAAAAATGACTTACATGGTTGATTAGAGACAAAATGTAGAACAAAATTGACTTGTATGAAAGTGGCATTAATACGTGGTAAAATGATGTCAAATTGGATGTATATAATGTTAACATGTTAATTGTACAATTATATGGTGGAAATTGACACTTATAGGGTGCAAAGTGACTCTAATATGGTGGAAAAGTCATACATGGTTGATTAGAGCCAAAATGTGAAAAAAAATTAACTTGTATGAAAGTGGCATTGATAGGTGGTAAAAGGATGTCAAATTGGATGTATATGATGTTAACATGTTAATTGCAATATTTATGGTGGAAAATCACTCTTATAAGGTGCAAAATTACTCTAATATGGTGAAACGTGACTTACATGGTTGATTAGAGTCAAAATGTGGAACAATATTGACTTATATGAAAGTGGAACTAAGAGGTGGTAAAAGATGTCAAATTGTATGTATATGATGTTAGCATGTTAATTGTACAAATATATGGTGGAAATTGACACTTATAGGGTGCAAAGTGACTCTAATATGGTGAAAAATGACTTGCATGATTGATTAGAGCCAAATGTGGATAAAAATTAACTTGTATAAAAATGGCATTAATAGGTGGTAAAAGGATGTCAAATTGGATGTATATGATGTTAACATGTTAATTGCTATATATATGGTGGAAAGTGACTCTTATAGGGTGCAAAGTGACTCTAATATGGTGAAACATGACTTACATGGTTGATTAGAACCAAAATGTGGAACAATATTGAGTTATATGAAAGTCGAACTAAGAGGTGGTAAAAGATGTCAAATTGGATGTATATGATGTTAGCATGTTAATTATACAAATATATAGTGGAAAGTGACTATTATAGGGTGCAAAGTGACTCTAATATGGTGGAAAGTGACTTAAATGATTGATTAGAGCAAAAATGTAGAACAAAATTAACTTGTATGAAAGTGGCATTAATAGGTGGTAAAATAATGTCAAATTGGATGTATATGATGTTAACATGTTAATTGTACAAATATATGGTGGAAATTGACACTTATAGGGTGCAAAGTGACTCTAATATGGTGGAAAAATGATGTCAAAATGGATGTATATAATGTTAACATGTTAATTGTACAATTATATGGTGGAAATTGACACTTATAGGGTGGAAAGTGACACTAATATGGTGAAAAATGACTTACATGGTTGATTAGAGCCAAAATGTGGAAGAAAATTAACTTGTATGAAAGTGGCATTAATAGGTGGTAAAAGGAGGTCAAATTGGATGTATATGATGTTATCATGTTAATTGTACAAATTTATGGTGGAAATTGACACTTATAGGGTGCAAAATGACTCTAATATGGTGAAAAATGACTTACATGGTTGATTAGAGCCAAAATGTAGAACAAAATTAACTTGTATGAAAGTGGCATTAATACGTGGTAAAATGATGTCAAATTGGATGTATATAATGTTAACATGTTAATTGTACAATTATATGGTGAAAATTGACACTTAAATGGTGCAAAGTGACTCTAATATGGTGGAAAAGTCATACATGGTCGATTAGAGCCAAAATGTGGAAAAAAATTAACTAGTATGAAAGTGGCATTGATAGGTGGTAAAAGGATGTCAAATTGGATGTATATCATGTTAACATGTTAATTGCTATATTTGTGGTGGAAAATCACTCTTATAAGGTGCAAAATTCCTCTAATATGGTGAAACGTGACTTACATGGTTGATTAGAGTCAAAATGTGGAACAATATTGATTTATATGAAAGTGGAACTAAGAGGTGGTAAAAGATGTCAAATTGGATGTATATGATGTTAGCATGTTAATTATACAAATATATGGTGGAAATTGACACTTATAGGGTGCAAAGTGACTCCAATATGGTGAAAAATGACTTGCATGATTGATTAGAGCCAAATGTGGAAAAAAATTAACTTGTATGAAAGTGGCATTAATAGTTGGTAAAAGGATGTCAAATTGTATGTATGTGATGTTAACATGTTAATTGCTATATATATGGTGCAAAGTGACTCTTATAGGGTGCAAAGTGACTCTAATATGGTGAAACATGACTTACATGGTTGATTAGAACCAAAATGTGGAACAATATTGACTTATATGAAAGTGGAACTAAGAGGTGGTAAAAGATGTCAAATTGGATGTATATGATGTTAGCATGTTAATTATACAAATATATGGTGGAAAGTGACTATTATAGGGTGCAAAGTGACTCTAATATGGTGGAAAGTGACTTACATGGTTGATTAGAGCCAAAATGTAGAACAAAATTAACTTGTATGAAAGTGGCATTAATAGGTGGTAAAATAATGTTAAATTGGATGTATATGTTGTTAACATGTTAATTGTACAAATATATGGTGGAAATTGACACTTATAGGGTGCAAAGTGACTCTAATATGGTGAAAAATGATTTACATGATTGATTAGAGCCAAATGTGGAAGAAAATTAACTTGTATGAAAGTGGCATTAATAGGTGGTAAAAGGATGTCAAATTGGATGTATATGATGTTAACATGTTAATTGTTATATATATGGTGGAAAGTGACTCTTATAGGGTGCAAAGTGACTCTTATATGGTGAAACGTGACTTACATGGTGGATTAGAACCAAAATGTGGAACAATATTGACTTATATGAAAGTGGAACTAAGAGGTGGTAAAAGATGTCAAATTGGATGTATATGATGTTATCATGTCAATTGTACAAATTTATGGTGGAAATTGACACTTATAGGGTACAAAATGACTCTAATATGGTGAAAAATGACTTACATGGTTGATTAGAGCCAAAATGTAGAACAAAATTAACTTGTATGAAAGTGGCATTAATACGTGGTAAAATGATGTCAAATTGGATGTATATAATGTTAACATGTTAATTGTACAATTATATGGTGGAAATTGACACTTAAATGGTGCAAAGTGACTCTAATATGGTGGAAAAGTCATACATGGTCGATTAGAGCCAAAATGTGGAAAAAAATTAACTAGTATGAAAGTGGCATTGATAGGTGGTAAAAGGATGTCAAATTGGATGTATATCATGTTAACATGTTAATTGCAATATTTATGGTGGAAAATCACTCTTATAAGGTGCAAAATTACTCTAATATGGTGAAACATGACTTACATAGTTGATTAGAGTCAAAATGTGGAACAATATTGATTTATATGAAAGTGGAACTAAGAGGTGGTAAAAGATGTCAAATTGGATGTATATGATGTTAGCATGTTAATTATACAAATATATGGTGGAAATTGACACTTATAGGGTGCAAAGTGACTCCAATATGGTGAAAAATGACTTGCATGATTGATTAGAGCCAAGTGTGGAAAAAAATTAACTTGTATGAAAGTGGCATTAATAGTTGGTAAAAGGATGTCAAATTGTATGTATGTGATGTTAACATGTTAATTGCTATATATATGGTGCAAAGTGACTCTTATAGGGTGCAAAGTGACTCTAATATGGTGAAACATGACTTACATGGTTGATTAGAACCAAAATGTGGAACAATATTGACTTATATGAAAGTGGAACTAAGAGGTGGTAAAAGATGTCAAATTGGATGTATATGATGTTAGCATGTTAATTATACAAATATATGGTGGAAAGTGACTATTATAGGGTGCAAAGTGACTCTAATATGGTGGAAAGTGACTTACATGGTTGATTAGAGCCAAAATGTAGAACAAAATTAACTTGTATGAAAGTGGCATTAATAGGTGGTAAAATAATGTTAAATTGGATGTATATGTTATTAACATGTTAATTGTACAAATATATGGTGGAAATTGACACTTATAGGGTGCAAAGTGACTCTAATATGGTGAAAAATGATTTACATGATTGATTAGAGCCAAATGTGGAAGAAAATTAACTTGTATGAAAGTGGCATTAATAGGTGGTAAAAGGATGTCAAATTGGATGTATATGATGTTAACATGTTAATTGTTATATATATGGTGGAAAGTGACTCTTATAGGGTGCAAAGTGACTCTTATATGGTGAAACGTGACTTACATGGTGGATTAGAACCAAAATGTGGAACAATATTGACTTATATGAAAGTGGAACTAAGAGGTGGTAAAAGATGTCAAATTGGATGTATATGATGTTATCATGTCAATTGTACAAATTTATGGTGGAAATTGACACTTATAGGGTACAAAATGACTCTAATATGGTGAAAAATGACTTACATGGTTGATTAGAGCCAAAATGTAGAACAAAATTAACTTGTATGAAAGTGGCATTAATACGTGGTAAAATGATGTCAAATTGGATGTATATAATGTTAACATGTTAATTGTACAATTATATGGTGGAAATTGACACTTAAATGGTGCAAAGTGACTCTAATATGGTGGAAAAGTCATACATGGTCGATTAGAGCCAAAATGTGGAAAAAAATTAACTAGTATGAAAGTGGCATTGATAGGTGGTAAAAGGATGTCAAATTGGATGTATATCATGTTAACATGTTAATTGCAATATTTATGGTGGAAAATCACTCTTATAAGGTGCAAAATTACTCTAATATGGTGAAACATGACTTACATAGTTGATTAGAGTCAAAATGTGGAACAATATTGATTTATATGAAAGTGGAACTAAGAGGTGGTAAAAGATGTCAAATTGGATGTATATGATGTTAGCATGTTAATTATACAAATATATGGTGGAAATTGACACTTATAGGGTGCAAAGTGACTCCAATATGGTGAAAAATGACTTGCATGATTGATTAGAGCCAAATGTGGAAAAAAATTAACTTGTATGAAAGTGGCATTAATAGTTGGTAAAAGGATGGAAAATTGGATGTATATCATGTTAACATGTTAATTGCTATATTTATGGTGGAAAATCGCTCTTGTAAGGTGCAAAATTACTCTAATATGGTGAAACGTGACTTACATGGTTGATTAGAGTAAATGTGGAACAATATTGACTTATATGAAAGTGGAACTAAGAGGTGGTAAAAGATGTCAAATTGGATGTATATGATGTTAGCATGTTAATTATACAAATATATGGTGGAAATTGACATTTATAGGGTACAAAGTGACTCCAATATGGTAAAAAATGACTTGCATGATTGATTAGAGCCAAATGTAGAAAAACATTAACTTGTATGAAAGTGGCATTAATAGTTGGTAAAAGGATGTCAAATTGTATGTATGTGATGTTAACATGTTAATTGCTATATATATGGTGCAAAGTGACTCTTATAGGGTGCAAAGTGACTCTAATATGGTGAAACATGACTTACATGGTTGATTAGAACCAAAATGTGGAACAATATTGACTTATATGAAAGTGGAACTAAGAGGTGGTAAAAGATGTCAAATTGGATGTATATGATGTTAGCATGTTAATTATACAAATATATGGTGGAAAGTGACTATTATAGGGTGCAAAGTGACTCTAATATGGTGGAAAGTGACTTACATGGTTGATTAGAGCCAAAATGTAGAACAAAATTAACTTGTATGAAAGTGGCATTAATAGGTGGTAAAATAATGTTAAATTGGATGTATATGATGTTAACATGTTAATTGTACAAATATATGGTGGAAATTGACACTTATAGGGTGTAAAGTGACTCTAATATGGTGAAAAATGATTTACATGATTGATTAGAGTCAAATGTGGAAGAAAATTAACTTGTATGAAAGTGGCATTAATAGGTGGTAAAAGGATGTCAAATTGGATGTATATGATGTTAACATGTTAATTGTTATATATATGGTGGAAAGTGACTCTTATAGGGTGCAAAGTGACTCTTATATGGTGAAACGTGACTTACATGGTGGATTAGAACCAAAATGTGGAACAATATTGACTTAAAGGAAAGTGGAACTAAGAGGTGGTAAAAGATGTCAAATTGGTTGTATATGATGTTATCATGTCAATTGTACAAATTTATGGTGGAAATTGACACTTATAGGGTGCAAAATGACTCTAATATGGTGAAAAATGACTTACATGGTTTATTAGAGCCAAAATGTAGAACAAAATTAAATTGTATGAAAGTGGCATTAATACGTGGTAAAATGATGTCAAATTGGATGTATATAATGTTAACATGTTAATTGTACAATTATATGGTGGAAATTGACACTTATAGGGTGCAAAGTGACTCTAATATGGTGGAAAAGTCATACATGGTTGATTAGAGCCAAAATGTGGGAAAAAATTAACTTATATGAATGTGGCATTAATAGGTGGTAAAAGGATGTCAAATTGGATGTATATGATGTTAACATGTTAATTGCTATATTTATCGTGGAAAATCACTCTTATAAGGTGCAAAATTACTCTAATATGGTGAAACGTGACTTACATGGTTGATTAGAGTCAAAATGTGGAACAATATTGACTTATATGAAAGTGGAACTAAGAGGTGGTAAAAGATGTCAAATTGGATGTATATGAAGTTAGCATGTTAATTATACAAATATATGGTGGAAATTGACACTTATAGGGTGCAAAGTGACTCCAATATGGTGAAAAATGACTTTCATGATTGATTAGAGCCAAATGTGGAAAAAAAATTAACTTGTATGAAAGTGGCATTAATAGTTGGTAAAAGGATGGAAAATTGTATGTATATGATGTTAACATATTAATTGCTATATATGTGGTGGAAGGTGACTCTTATAGGGTGCAAAGTGACTCTAATATGGTGAAACGTGACTTACATGGTTGATTAGAACCAAAATGTGGAACAATATTGACTTATATGAAAGTGGAACTAAGAGGTGGTAAAAGATGTCAAATTGGATGTATATGATGTTAACATGTTAATTGTAATATATATGGTGGAAAGTGACTCTTATAGGGTGCAAAGTGACTCTAATATGGTGAAACGTGACTTACATGGTGGATTAGAACCAAAATGTGGAACAATATTGACTTATATGAAAGTGGAACTAAGAGGTGGTAAAAGATGTCAAATTGGATGTATATGATGTTATCATGTTAATTGTACAAATTTATGGTGGAAATTGACACTTATAGGGTGCAAAATGACTCTAATATGGTGAAAAATGACTCACATGGTTGATTAGAGCCAAAATGTTGAACAAAATTAACTTGTATGAAAGTGGCATTAATACGTGGTAAAATGATGTCAAATTGGATGTATATAATGTTAACATGTTAATTGTACAATTATATGGTGGAAATTGACACTTATAGGGTGCAAAGTGACTCTAATATGGTGAAAAAGTCATACATGGTTGATTAGAGCCAAAATGTGGAAAAAAATTAACTTGTATGAAAGTGGCATTGATAGGTGGTAAAAGGATGTCAAATTGGATGTATATGATGTTAACATGTTAATTGCTATATTTATGGTGGAAAATCACTCTTATAAGGTGCAAAATTACTCTAATATGGTGAAACGTGACTTACATGGTTGATTAGAGTCAAAATGTGGAACAATATTGACTTATATGAAAGTGGAACTAAGAGGTGGTAAAAGATGTCAAATTGGATGTATATGATGTTAGCATGTTAATTGTACAAATATATGGTGGAAATTGACACTTATACGGTGCAAAGTGACTCTAATATGGTGAAAAATGACTTGCATGATTGATTAGAGCCAAATGTGGAAAAAAATTAACTTGTATGAAAGTGGCATTAATAGGTGGTAAAAGGATGTCAAATTGGATGTATATGATGTTAACATGTTAATTGCTATATATATGGTGGAAAGTGACTCTTATAGGGTGCAAAGTGACTCTAATATGGTGAAACGTGACTTACATGGTTGATTAGAACCAAAATGTGGAACAATATTGAGTTATATGAAAGTCAAACTAAGAGGTTGTAAAAGATGTCAAATTGGATGTATATGATGTTAGCATGTTAATTATACAAATATATGGTGGAAAGTGACTATTATAGGGTGCGAAGTGACTCTAATATGGTGGAAAGTGACTTACATGATTGATTAGAGCCAAAATGTAGAACAAAATTAACTTGTATGAAAGTGGCATTAATAGGTGGTAAAATAATGTCAAATTGGATGTATATGATGTTAACATGTTAATTGTACAAATATATGGTGGAAATTGACACTTATAGGGTGCAAAGTGACTCTAATATGGTGGAAAAATGATGTCAAAATGGATGTATATAATGTTAACATGTTAATTGTACAATTATATGGTGGAAATTGACACTTATAGGGTGGAAAGTGACTCTAATATGGTGAAAAATGACTTACATGGTTGATTAGAGCCAAAATGTGGAAGAAAATTAACTTGTATGAAAGTGGCATTAATAGGTGGTAAAAGGAGGTCAAATTGGATGTATATGGTGGAAAATGACTCTTATAGGGTGCAAAGTGACTCTAATATGGTTGAACGTGACTTACATGGTTGATTATAACCAAAATGTGGAACAATATTGACTTATAAGAAAGTGGAACTAAGAGGTGGTTAAAGATGTCAAATTGGATGTATATGATGTTAGCATGTTAATTGTACAAATATATGGTGGAAATTGACACTTATAGGGTTCAAATTGACTCTAATATGGTGATAAATGACTTACATGGTTGATTAGAGCCAAAATGTGGAAAAAAATTAACTTGTATGAAAGTGGCATTAATAGGTGGTAAAAGGATGTCAAATTAGATGTATATGATGTTATCATGTTAATTGTACAAATTTATGTTGGAAATTGACACTTATAGGGTGCAAAATGACTCTAATATGGTGAAAAATGACTTACATGGTTGATTAGAGCCAAAATGTAGAACAAAATTAACTTGTATGAAAGTGGCATTAATACGTGGTAAAATGATGTCAAATTGGATGTATATAATGTTAACATGTTAATTGTACAATTATATGGTGGAAATTGACACTTAAATGGTGCAAAGTGACTCTAATATGGTGGAAAAGTCATACATGGGCGATTAGAGCCAAAATGTGGAAAAAAATTAACTTGTATGAAAGTGGCATTGATAGGTGGTAAAAGGATGTCAAATTGGATGTATATCATGTTAACATGTTAATTGCTATATTTATGGTGGAAAATCGCTCTTGTAAGGTGCAAAATTACTCTAATATGGTGAAACGTGACTTACATGGTTGATTAGAGTAAATGTGGAACAATATTGACTTATATGAAAGTGGAACTAAGAGGTGGTAAAAGATGTCAAATTGGATGTATATGATGTTAGCATGTTAATTATACAAATATATGGTGGAAATTGACATTTATAGGGTACAAAGTGACTCCAATATGGTGAAAAATGACTTGCATGATTGATTAGAGCCAAATGTAGAAAAACATTAACTTGTATGAAAGTGGCATTAATAGTTGGTAAAAGGATGTCAAATTGTATGTATGTGATGTTAACATGTTAATTGCTATATATATGGTGGAAAGTGACTCTTATAGGGTGCAAAGTGACTCTAATATGGTGAAACATGACTTACATGGTTGATTAGAACGAAAATGTGGAACAATATTGACTTATATGAAAGTGGAACTAAGAGGTGGTAAAAGATGTCAAATTGGATGTATATGATGTTAGCATGTTAATTATACAAATATATGGTGGAAAGTGACTATTATAGGGTGCAAAGTGACTCTAATATGGTGGAAAGTGACTTACATGGTTGATTAGAGCCAAAATGTAGAACAAAATTAACTTGTATGAAAGTGGCATTAATAGGTGGTAAAATAATGTTAAATTGGATGTATATGATGTTAACATGTTAATTGTACAAATATATGGTGGAAATTGACACTTATAGGGTGCAAAGTGACTCTAATATGGTGAAAAATGATTTACATGATTGATTAGAGCCAAATGTGGAAGAAAATTAACTTGTATGAAAGTGGCAATAATAGGTGGTAAAAGGATGTCAAATTGGATGTATATGATCTTAACATGTTAATTGTTATATATATGGTGGAAAGTGACTCTTATAGGGTGCAAAGTGACTCTTATATGGTGAAACGTGACTTACATGGTGGATTAGAACCAAAATGTGGAACAATATTGACTTATATGAAAGTGGAACTAAGATGTGGTAAAAGATGTCAAATTGGATGTATATGATGTTATCATGTTAATTGTTCAAATTTATGGTGGAAATTGACACTTATAGGGTGCAAAATGACTCTAATATGGTGAAAAATGACTTACATGGATGATTAGAGCCAAAATGTAGAACAAAATTAACTTGTATGAAAGTGGCATTAATACGTGGTAAAATGATGTCAAATTGGATGTATATAATGTTAACATGTTAATTGTACAATTATATGGTGGAAATTGACACTTATAGGGTGCAAAGTGACTCTAATATGGTGGAAAAGTCATACATGGTTGATTAGAGCCAAAATGTGGGGAAAAATTAACTTGTATGAAAGTGGCATTAATAGGTGGTAAAAGGATGTCAAATTGGATGTATATGATGTTAACATGTTAATTGCTATATTTATCGTGGAAAATCACTCTTATAAGGTGCAAAATTACTCTAATATGGTGAAACGTGACTTACATGGTTGATTAGAGTCAAAATGTGGAACAATATTGACTTATATGAAAGTGGAACTAAGAGGTGGTAAAAGATGTCAAATTGGATGTATATGATGTTAGCATGTTAATCGTACAAATATATGGTGGAAATTGACACTTATAGGGTGCAAAGTGACTCCAATATGGTGAAAAATGACTTTCATGATTGATTAGAGCCAAATGTGGAAAAAAATTAACTTGTATGAAAGTGGCATTAATAGTTGGTAAAAGGATGTAAAATTGTATGTATATGATGTTAACATGTTAATTGCTATATATATGGTGGAAAGTGACTCTTATAGGGTGCAAAGTGACTCTAATATGGTGAAACGTGACTTACATGGTTGATTAGAACCAAAATGTGGAACAATATTGACTTATACGAAAGTGGAACTAAGAGGTGGTAAAAGATGTCAAATTGGATGTATATGATGTTAACATGTTAATTGTAATATATATGGTCGTAAGTGACTCTTACAGGGTGCAAAGTGACTCTAATATGGTGAAACGTGACTTACATGGTGGATTAGAACCAAAATGTGGAACAATATTGACTTATATGAAAGTGGAACTAAGAGGTGGTAAAAGATGTCAAATTGGATGTATATGATGTTATCATGTTAATTGTACAAATTTATGGTGAAAAATGACTCACATGGTTGATTAGAGCCAAAATGTTGAACAAAATTAACTTGTATGAAAGTGGCATTAATACGTGGTAAAATGATGTCAAATTGGATGTATATAATGTTAACATGTTAATTGTACAATTATATGGTGGAAATTGACACTTATAGGGTGCAAAGTGACTCTAATATGGTGAAAAAGACATACATGGTTGATTAGAGCCAAAATGTGGAAAAAAATTAACTTGTATGAAAGTGGCATTGATAGGTGGTAAAAGGATGTCAAATTGGATGTATATGATGTTAACATGTTAATTGCTATATTTATGGTGGAAAATCACTCTTATAAGGTGCAAAATTACTCTAATATGGTGAAACGTGACTTACATGGTTGATTAGAGTCAAAATGTGGAACAATATTGACTTATATGAAAGTGGAACTAAGAGGTGGTAAAAGATGTCAAATTGGATGTATATGATGTTAGCATGTTAATTGTACAAATATATGGTGGAAATTGACACTTATAGGGTGCAAAGTGACTCTAATATGGTGAAAAATGACTTGCATGATTGATTCGAGCCAAATGTGGAAAAAAATTAACTTGTATGAAAGTGGCATTAATAGGTGGTAAAAGGATGTCAAATTGGATGTATATGATGTTAACATGTTAATTGCTATATATATGGTGGAAAGTGACTCTTATAGGGTGCAAAGTGACTCTAATATGGTGAAACGTGACTTACATGGTTGATTAGAACCAAAATGTGGAACAATATTGAGTTATATGAAAGTCGAACTAAGAGGTGGTAAAAGATGTCAAATTGGATGTATATGATATTAGCATGTTAATTATACAAATATATGGTGGAAAGTGACTATTATAGGGTGCGAAGTGACTCTAATATGGTGGAAAGTGACTTACATGATTGATTAGAGCCAAAATGTAGAACAAAATTAACTTGTATGAAAGTGGCATTAATAGGTGGTAAAATAATGTCAAATTGGATGTATATGATGTTAACATGTTAATTGTACAAATATATGGTGGAAATTGACACTTATAGGGTGCAAAGTGACTCTAATATGGTGAAAAATGATTTACATGACTGATTAGAGCCAAATGTGGAAGAAAATTAACTTGTATGAAAGTGGCATTAATAGGTGGTAAAAGGATGTCAAATTGGATGTATATGATGTTAACATGTTAATTGTAATATATATGGCGGAAAGTGACTCTTATAGGGTGCAAAGTGACTCTAATATGGTGAAATGTGACTTACATGGTAGATTAGAACCAAAATGTGGAACAATATTGACTTATATGAAAGTGGAACTAAGAGGTGGTAAAAGATGTCAAATTGGATGTATATGATGTTAGCATGTTAATTATACAAATTTATGTTGGAAATTGACACTTATAGGGTGCAAAGTGACTCTAATATGGTGAAAAATGATTTACATGATTGATTCGAGCCAAATGTGGAAAAAAATTAACTTGTATGAAAGTGGCATTAATAGGTGGTAAAAGGATGTCAAATTGGATGTATATGATGTTAACATGTTAATTGCTATATATATGGTTGAAAGTGACTCTTATAGGGTGCAAAGTGACTCGAATATGGTGAAACGTGACTTACATGGTTGATTAGAACCAAAATGTGGAACAATATTGAGTTATATGAAAGTCGAACTAAGAGGTGGTAAAAGATGTCAAATTGGATGTATATGATGTTAGCATGTTAATTATACAAATATATGGTGGAAAGTGACTATTATAGGGTGCGAAGTGACTCTAATATGGTGGAAAGTGACTTACATGATTGATTAGAGCCAAAATGTAGAACAAAATTAACTTGTATGAAAGTGGCATTAATAGGTGGTAAAATAATGTCAAATTGGATGTATATGATGTTAACATGTTAATTGTACAAATATATGGTGGAAATTGACACTTATAGGGTGCAAAGTGACTCTAATATGGTGAAAAATGATTTACATGACTGATTAGAGCCAAATGTGGAAGAAAATTAACTTGTATGAAAGTGGCATTAATAGATGGTAAAAGGATGTCAAATTGGATGTATATGATGTTAACATGTTAATTGTTATATATATGGTGGAAAGTGACTCTTATAGGGTGCAAATTGACTCTAATATGGTGAAATGTGACTTACATGGTGGATTAGAACCAAAATGTGGAACAATATTGACTTATATGAAAGTGGAACTAAGAGGTGGTAAAAGATGTCAAATTGGATGTATATGATGTTAGCATGTTAATTGTACAAATTTATGTTGGAAATTGACACTTATAGGGTGCAAAGTGACTCTAATATGGTGATAAATGACTTACATGATTGATTAGAGCCAAATGTGGAAGAAAATTAACTTGTATGAAAGTGGCATTAATAGGTGGTAAAAGGATGTCAAATTGGATGTATATGATGTTAACATGTTAATTGTAATATATATGGCGGAAAGTGACTCTTATAGGGTGCAAAGTGACTCTAATATGGTGAAATGTGACTTACATGGTGGATTAGAACCAAAATGTGGAACAATATTGACTTATATGAAAGTGGAACTAAGAGATGGTAAAAGATGTGAAATTGGATGTATATGATGTTAGCATGTTAATTGTACAAATTTATGGTGGAAATTGAAACTTATAGGGTGCAAAATGACTCTAATATGGTGAAAAATGACTTACATGGTTGATTAGAGCCAAAATGTAGAACAAAATTAACTTGTATGAAAGTCGCATTAATACGTGGAAAAATGATGTCAAATTGGATGTATATAATGTTAACATGTTAATTGTACAATTATATGGTGGAAATTAACACTTATAGGGTACAAAGTGACTCAAATATGGTGAAAAATGACTTACAGGGTTTATTAGAGCCAAAATGTGGAAGAAAATTAACTTGTATGAAAGTGGCATTAATAGGTGGTAAAAGGAGGTCAAATTGGATGTATATGGTGTTAACATGTTAATTGCTATATATATGGTGGAAAGTGACTCTTATAGGGTGCAAAGTGACTCTAATATGGTTGAACGTGACTTACATGGTTGATTATAACCAAAATGTGGAACAATATTGACTTAAAAGAAAGTGGAACTAAGAGGTGGTAAAATATGTCAAATTGGATGTATATGATGTTAGCATGTTAATTGTACAAATATATGGTGGAAATTGACACTTATAGGGTGCAAATTGAATCTAATATGGTGATAAATGACTTACATGGTTGATTAGAGCCAAAATGTGGAACAAAATTAACTTGTATGAAAGTGGCATTAATAGGTGGTAAAAGGATGTCAAATTGGATGTATATGATGTTCACATGTTAATTGCTATTTATATGGTGGTAAGTGACTCTAATATGGTGAAACGTGACTTAAATGGTTGATTAAAACAAAAATTTGGAACAATATTGACTTGTATGAAAGTGGAACTAAGAGGTGGTAAAAGGATGTCAAATTGGATGTATATGATGTTAGCATGTTAATTATACAAATATATGATGGAAAGTGACTATTGTAGGGTGCAAAGTGACTCTAATATTGTGAAAAGTGACTTACATGGTTGATTAGAGCCAAAATGTAGAACAAAATTAACTTGTATGAAAGTGGCATTAATAGGTGGTAAAATGATGTCAAATTGGATGTATATGATGTTAACATATTAATTGTACAAATATATGGTGGAAATTGACACTTATAGGGTGCAAAGTGACTCTAATATGGTGAAAAATAACTTACATGATTGATTAGAGCCAAATGTGGAAGAAAATTAACTTGTACGAAAGTGGCATTAATAGGTGGTAAAAGGATGTCAAATTGGATGTATATGATGTTAACATGTTAATTGCTATATATATGGTGGAAAGTGACTCTTATAGGTGCAAAGTGACTCTAATATAGTGAAACGTGACTTACATGGTTGATTAGAACCAAAATGTGGAACAATATTGACTTATATGAAAGTGGAACTAAGAGGTGGTAAAAAATGTCAAATTGGATGTATATTATGTTAGCATGTTAATTATACAAATACACGGTGGAAAGTGACTATTATAGGGTGCAAAGTGACTCTAATATGGTGAAACGTGACTTGCATGGTTGATTAGAACCAAAATGTGGAACAATGTTGACTTATATGAAAGTGGAACTAAGAGGTGGTAAAAGATGTCAAATTGGATATATATGATGTTAGCATGTTAATTGTACAAATTTATGGTGGAAATTGACACTTATAGGGTGCAAAATGACTCTAATATGGTGAAAAATGACTTACATGGTTGATTAAAGACAAATTGTAGAACAAAATTAACTTGTATGAAAGTGGCATTAATATGTGGTAAAATTACGTCAAATTGGATGTATATGATGTTAACATGTTAATTGTACAAATATATGGTGGAAATTGACACTTATAGGGTGCAATGTGACTCTAATATGCTGAAAAATGACTTACATGGTTGATTAGAGCCAAAATGTGGAACAAAATTAACTTGTATGAAAGTGGCATTTATAGGTGGAAAAACGATGTCAAATTGGATGTATATGATGTTCACATGTTAATTGCTATATTTATGGTGGAAAATAACTCTTATAAGGTGCAAAATGACTCTAATATGGTAAAACTTGACTTACATGGTTGATAAGAGTCAAAATGTGGAACAATATTGACTTATATGAAAGTGGAACTAAGAGGTGGTAAAAGATGTCAAATTGGATGTATATGATGTTCACATGTTAATTATACAAATATATGGTGGAAAGTGACTATTATAGGGTGTAAAGTGACTGTAATATGGTGGAAAGTGACTTACATGGTTGATTAGAGCCAAAATGTAGAACAAAATTAACTTGTATGAAAGTGGCATTAATAGGTGGTAGAATGATGTCAAATTGGATGTATATGATGTTAACATGTTAATTGTATAGATATATGGTGGAAATTGACACTTATAAGGGTGCAAAGTGACTCTAATATGGTGAAAAATGACTTACATGATTGATTAGAGCCAAATGTGGAAAAAAATTAACTTGTATGAAAGTGGCATTAATAGGTGGTAAAAGGATGTCAAATTGGATGTATGTGATGTTAACATGTTAATTGCTATATATATGGTGGAAAGTGACTCTTATAGGGTGCAAAGTGACTCTAATATGCTGAAACGTGACTTACATGGTTGTTAGAACCAAAATATGGAACAATATTGACTTATATGAAAGTGGAACTAAGAGGTGGTAAAAGATGTCAAATTGGATGTATATGATGTTAGCATGTTAATTATACAAATATATGGTGGAAAGTGACTATTATAGGGTGCAAAGTGACTCTAATATTGTGGAAAGTGACTTACATGGTTGATTAGAGCCAAAATGTAGAATAAAATTAACTTGTATGAAAGTGGCATTAATAGGTGGTAATATAATGTCAATTTGGATGTATATGATGTTAACATATTAATTGTACAAATATATGGTAGAAATTGACACTTATAGGGTGCAAAGTGACTCTAATATGGTGAAAAATGACTTACATGATTGATTAGAGCCAAATGTGGAAGAAAATTAACTTGTATGAAAGTGGCATTAATAGGTGGTAAAAGGATGTCAAATTGGATGTATATGATGTTAGCATGTTAATTGCTATATATGGTGAAAAGTGACTCTTATAGGGTGCAAAGTGACTCTAATATGGTGAAACCTGACTTACATGGTGGATTAGAACCAAAATGTGGAACAATATTGACTTAAATGAAAGTGTAACTAAGAGGTGGTAAAAGATTTCAAATTGGATGTAAATGATGTTAGCATGTTAATTGTACAAATTTATGGTGGAAATTGACACTTATAGGGTGCAAAATGACTGTAATATGGTGAAAAATGTCCTACATGGTTAATTAGAGCCAAAATGTAGAACAAAATTAACTTGTATGAAAGTGGCATTAATAGGTGGTAAAATGATGTCAAATTGGATGTATATGATGTTAAGATGTTAATTGTACAAATATATGGTGGAAATTGACACTTATAGGGTGCAAAGAGACTCTAATATTGTGATAATGACTTACATGGTTGATTAGAGCCAAAATGTGGAACACAATTAACTTGTATGAAAGTGGCATTAATAGGTGGTAAAAGGATGTCAAATTGGATGTATATGATGTTCACATGTTAATTGCTATATATATGGTGGTAAGTGACTCTTATAGGGTGCAAAGTGACTCTAATATGGTGAAACGTGACTTAAATGGTTGATTATAACCAAAATGTGAAACAATATTGACTTGTATGAAAGTGGAACTAAGAGGTGATAAAAGGATGTCAAATTGGATGTATATGATGTTAGCATGTTAATTATACAAATATATGATGGAAAGTGACTATTATATGGTGCATGGTGACTCAAATATTGTGGAAAGTGACTTACATGGTTGATTAGAGCCAAAATGTAGAACAAAATTAACTTGTATGAAAGTGGCATTAATAGGTGGTAAAATGATGTCAAATTGGATTTATATGATGTTAACATGTTAATTGTACAAATATATGGTCGAAATTGACACTTATAGGGTGCAAAGTGACTCTAATATGGTGAAAAATGACTTGCATGATTGATTAGAGACAAATGTGGAAGAATATTAACTTGTATGAAAGTGGCATTAATAGGTGGTAAAAGGATGTCAAATTGGATCTATATGATGTTAACATGTTAATTGCTATATATATGGTGGAAAGTGACTCTTATAGGGTGCAAAGTGACTCTAATATGGTGAAACGTGACTTGGTTGATTAGACCCAAAATGTGGAACAATATTGACTTATATGAAAGTGGAACTAAGAGGTGGTAAATGATGTCAAATTGGATGTATATTATGTTAGCATGTTAATTATACAAATATATAGTGGAAAGTGACTATTATAGGGTGCAAAGTGACTCTAATATGATGAAACGTGACTTACATGGTTGATTAGAACCAAAATGTGGAACAATTTTGACATATATGAAAGTGGAACTAAGAGGTGGTAAAAGATGTCAAATTGGATGTATATGATGTTAGCATGTTAATTGTACAAATTTATGGTGGAAATTGACACTTATAGGGTGCAAAATGACTCTAATATGGTGAAAAATGACTTACATGGTTGATTAGAGACAAATGTGGAAGAAAATTAACTTGTATGAAAGTGGCATTAATAGGTGGTAAAAGGATGTCAAATTGGATGTATATGATGTTAACATGTTAATTGTAATATATATGGCGGAAAGTGACTCTTATAGGGTGCAAAGTGACTCTAATATGGTGAAATGTGACTTACATGGTGGATTAGAACCAAAATGTGGAACAATATTGACTTATATGAAAGTGGAACTAAGAGATGGTAAAAGATGTGAAATTGGATGTATATGATGTTAGCATGTTAATTGTACAAATTTATGGTGGAAATTGAAACTTATAGGGTGCAAAATGACTCTAATATGGTGAAAAATGACTTACATGGTTGATTAGAGCCAAAATGTAGAACAAAATTAACTTGTATGAAAGTGGCATTAATACGTGGAAAAATGATGTCAAATTGGATGTATATAATGTTAACATGTTAATTGTACAATTATATGGTGGAAATTAACACTTATAGGGTACAAAGTGACTCAAATATGGTGAAAAATGACTTACAGGGTTTATTAGAGCCAAAATGTGGAAGAAAATTAACTTGTATGAAAGTGGCATTAATAGGTGGTAAAAGGAGGTCAAATTGGATGTATATGGTGTTAACATGTTAATTGCTATATATATGGTGGAAAGTGACTCTTATAGGGTGCAAAGTGACTCTAATATGGTTGAACGTGACTTACATGGTTGATTATAACCAAAATGTGGAACAATATTGACTTAAAAGAAAGTGGAACTAAGAGGTGGTAAAATATGTCAAATTGGATGTATATGATGTTAGCATGTTAATTGTACAAATATATGGTGGAAATTGACACTTATAGGGTGCAAATTGAATCTAATATGGTGATAAATGACTTACATGGTTGATTAGAGCCAAAATGTGGAACAAAATTAACTTGTATGAAAGTGGCATTAATAGGTGGTAAAAGGATGTCAAATTGGATGTATATGATGTTCACATGTTAATTGCTATTTATATGGTGGTAAGTGACTCTAATATGGTGAAACGTGACTTAAATGGTTGATTAAAACAAAAATTTGGAACAATATTGACTTGTATGAAAGTGGAACTAAGAGGTGGTAAAAGGATGTCAAATTGGATGTATATGATGTTAGCATGTTAATTATACAAATATATGATGGAAAGTGACTATTGTAGGGTGCAAAGTGACTCTAATATTGTGAAAAGTGACTTACATGGTTGATTAGAGCCAAAATGTAGAACAAAATTAACTTGTATGAAAGTGGCATTAATAGGTGGTAAAATGATGTCAAATTGGATGTATATGATGTTAACATGTTAATTGTACAAATATATGGTGGAAATTGACACTTATAGGGTGCAAAGTGACTCTAATATGGTGAAAAATAACTTACATTATTGATTAGAGCCAAATGTGGAAGAAAATTAACTTGTACGAAAGTGGCATTAATAGGTGGTAAAAGGATGTCAAATTGGATGTATATGATGTTAACATGTTAATTGCTATATATATGGTGGAAAGTGACTCTTATAGGTGCAAAGTGACTCTAATATAGTGAAACGTGACTTACATGGTTGATTAGAACCAAAATGTGGAACAATATTGACTTATATGAAAGTGGAACTAAGAGGTGGTAAAAAATGTCAAATTGGATGTATATTATGTTAGCATGTTAATTATACAAATACACGGTGGAAAGTGACTATTATAGGGTGCAAAGTGACTCTAATATGGTGAAACGTAACTTGCATGGTTGATTAGAACCAAAATGTGGAACAATGTTGACTTATATGAAAGTGGAACTAAGAGGTGGTAAAAGATGTCAAATTGGATATATATGATGTTAGCATGTTAATTGTACAAATTTATGGTGGAAATTGACACTTATAGGGTGCAAAATGACTCTAATATGGTGAAAAATGACTTACATGGTTGATTAAAGACAAATTGTAGAACAAAATTAACTTGTATGAAAGTGGCATTAATATGTGGTAAAATCACGTCAAATTGGATGTATATGATGTTAACATGTTAATTGTACAAATATATGGTGGAAATTGACACTTATAGGGTGCAATGTGACTCTAATATGCTGAAAAATGACTTACATGGTTGATTAGAGCCAAAATGTGGAACAAAATTAACTTGTATGAAAGTGGCATTTATAGGTGGAAAAACGATGTCAAATTGGATGTATATGATGTTCACATGTTAATTGCTATATTTATGGTGGAAAATAACTCTTATAAGGTGCAAAATGACTCTAATATGGTAAAACTTGACTTACATGGTTGATAAGAGTCAAAATGTGGAACAATATTGACTTATATGAAAGTGGAACTAAGAGGTGGTAAAAGATGTCAAATTGGATGTATATGATGTTCACATGTTAATTATACAAATATATGGTGGAAAGTGACTATTATAGGGTGTAAAGTGACTGTAATATGGTGGAAAGTGACTTACATGGTTGATTAGAGCCAAAATGTAGAACAAAATTAACTTGTATGAAAGTGGCATTAATAGGTGGTAGAATGATGTCAAATTGGATGTATATGATGTTAACATGTTAATTGTATAGATATATGGTGGAAATTGACACTTATAAGGGTGCAAAGTGACTCTAATATGGTGAAAAATGACTTACATGATTGATTAGAGCCAAATGTGGAAAAAAATTAACTTGTATGAAAGTGGCATTAATAGGTGGTAAAAGGATGTCAAATTGGATGTATGTGATGTTAACATGTTAATTGCTATATATTTGGTGGAAAGTGACTCTTATAGGGTGCAAAGTGACTCTAATATGCTGAAACGTGACTTACATGGTTGTTAGAACCAAAATATGGAACAATATTGACTTATATGAAAGTGGAACTAAGAGGTGGTAAAAGATGTCAAATTGGATGTATATGATGTTAGCATGTTAATTATACAAATATATGGTGGAAAGTGACTATTATAGGGTGCAAAGTGACTCTAATATTGTGGAAAGTGACTTACATGGTTGATTAGAGCCAAACTGTAGAATAAAATTAACTTGTATGAAAGTGGCATTAATAGGTGGTAATATAATGTCAATTTGGATGTATATGATGTTAACATATTAATTGTACAAATATATGGTAGAAATTGACACTTATAGGGTGCAAAGTGACTCTAATATGGTGAAAAATGACTTACATGATTGATTAGAGCCAAATGTGGAAGAAAATTAACTTGTATGAAAGTGGCATTAATAGGTGGTAAAAGGATGTCAAATTGGATGTATATGATGTTAGCATGTTAATTGCTATATATATGGTGAAAAGTGACTCTTATAGGGTGCAAAGTGACTCTAATATGGTGAAACCTGACTTACATGGTGAATTAGAACCAAAATGTGGAACAATATTGACTTAAATGAAAGTGTAACTAAGAGGTGGTAAAAGATTTCAAATTGGATGTAAATGATGTTAGCATGTTAATTGTACAAATTTATGGTGGAAATTGACACTTATAGGGTGCAAAATGACTGTAATATGGTGAAAAATGTCCTACATGGTTAATTAGAGCCAAAATGTAGAACAAAATTAACTTGTATGAAAGTGGCATTAATAGGTGGTAAAATGATGTCAAATTGGATGTATATGATGTTAAGATGTTAATTGTACAAATATATGGTGGAAATTGACACTTATAGGGTGCAAAGAGACTCTAATATTGTGATAATGACTTACATGGTTGATTAGAGACAAAATGTGGAACACAATTAACTTGTATGAAAGTGGCATTAATAGGTGGTAAAAGGATGTCAAATTGGATGTATATGATGTTCACATGTTAATTGCTATATATATGGTGGTAAGTGACTCTTATAGGGTGCAAAGTGACTCTAATATGGTGAAACGTGACTTAAATGGTTGATTATAACCAAAATGTGAAACAATATTGACTTGTATGAAAGTGGAACTAAGAGGTGATAAAAGGATGTCAAATTGGATGTATATGATGTTAGCATGTTAATTATACAAATATATGATGGAAAGTGACTATTATATGGTGCATGGTGACTCAAATATTGTGGAAAGTGACTTACATGGTTGATTAGAGCCAAAATGTAGAACAAAATTAACTTGTATGAAAGTGGCATTAATAGGTGGTAAAATGATGTCAAATTGGATTTATATGATGTTAACATGTTAATTGTACAAATATATGGTGGAAATTGACACTTATAGGGTGCAAAGTGACTCTAATATGGTGAAAAATGACTTGCATGATTGATTAGAGACAAATGTGGAAGAATATTAACTTGTATGAAAGTGGCATTAATAGGTGGTAAAAGGATGTCAAATTGGATCTATATGATGTTAACATGTTAATTGCTATATATATGGTGGAAAGTGACTCTTATAGGGTGCAAAGTGACTCTAATATGGTGAAACGTGACTTACATGGTTGATTAGACCCAAAATGTGGAACAATATTGACTTATATGAAAGTGGAACTAAGAGGTGGTAAATGATGTCAAATTGGATGTATATTATGTTAGCATGTTAATTATACAAATATATAGTGGAAAGTGACTATTATAGGGTGCAAAGTGACTCTAATATGATGAAACGTGACTTACATGGTTGATTAGAACCAAAATGTGGAACAATTTTGACATATATGAAAGTGGAACTAAGAGGTGGTAAAAGATGTCAAATTGGATGTATATGATGTTAGCATGTTAATTGTACAAATTTATGGTGGAAATTGACACTTATAGGGTGCAAAATGACTCTAATATGGTGAAAAATGACTTACATGGTTGATTAGAGACAAATTGTAGAACAAAATTAACTTGTATGAAAGTGGCATTAATAGGTGGTAAAATCACGTCAAATTGGATGTATATGATGTTAACATGTTAGTTGTACAAATATATGGTGGAAATTGACACTTATAGGGTGCAAAGTGACTCTAATATGCTGAAAAATGACTTACATGGTTGATTAGAGCCAAAATTTGGAACAAAATTAACTTGTATGAAAGTAGCATTAATAGGTGGTAAAACGATGTCAAATTGGATGTATATGATGTTCACATGTTAATTGCTATATTTATGGTGGAAAATAACTCTTATAAGGTACAAAATGACTCTTATATGGTGAAACGTGACGTACATGGTTGATTAGAGCCAAAATGTGGAACAATATTGACTTATATGAAAGTGGAACTAAGACGTGGTAAAAGATGTCAAATTGGATGTATATGATGTTCACATGTTAATTATACAAATATATGGTGGAAAGTGACTATTATAGGGTGCAAAGTGACTCTAATATGGTGGAAAGTGACTTACATGGTTGATTAGAGCCAAAATGTAGAACAAAATTAACTTGTATGAAAGTGGCATTAATAGGTGGAAAAAAATGTCAAATTGGATGTATCTGATGCTAACATGTTAATTGTACAGATATATGGTGGAAAGTGACTATTATAGGGTGCAAAGTGACTCTAATATGGTGAAACGCGACTTACATGGTTGATTAGAACCAAAATGTGGAACAATACTGACTTATATGAAAGTGGAAATAAGAGGTGGTAAAAGATGTCAAATTGGATGTATATGATGTTAACATGTTAATTGTACAAATTTATGGTGGAAATTGACACTTATAGGGTGCAAAATGACTCTAATATGGTGAAAAATGACTTACATGATTGATTAGAGACAAACTGTAGAACAAAATTAACTTGTATGAAAGTGGTATTAATAGGTGGTAAAATCACGTCAAATTGGATGTATATAATGTTAACATGTTAATTGTACAAATATATAATGGAAATTGACACTTATAGGGTGCAAACTGACTCTAATTTGGTGAAAAATCACTTACATGATTGATTAGAGCCAAATGTGGAAGAAAATTAACTTGTATGGAAGTGGCATTAATAGGTGGTAAAAGGATGTCAAATTGGATGTATATGATGTTAACATGTTAAGTTCTATATATATGGTGGAAAGTGACTCTTTTAGGGTGGAAGGTGACTCGAATATGATGAAACGTGACTTACATGGTTGATTAGAACCAAAATGTGGAACAATATTGACTTATATGAAAGTGGAACTAAGAGGTGGTAAAAGATGTCAAATTGGATGTATATGATATTAGCATGTTAATTATACAAATATATGGTGGAAATTGACACTTATACGGTGCAAAGTGACTCTAATATGGTGGAAAATGACTTACATGGTTGATTAGAGCCAAACTGTGGAACAATATTAACTTGTATGAAAGTGGCATTGATAGGTGGTAATAGGATGTCAAATTGGATGTATATGATGTTAACATGTTAATTGCTTTATTAATGGTGGAAAATAACTCTTATAAGGTGCAAAATGACTCTAATATGGTGAAAGGTGACTTACATGGTAGATTAGAGCCAAAATGTGGAACAATATTGACTTATATGAAAGTGGAACTAAGAGGTGGTAAAAGATGTAAAATTGGATGTATATGATGTTAGCATGTTAATTGTACAAATATATGGTGGAAAATGACTATTATAGGGTGCAAAGTGACTCTAATATGGTGGAAAGTGACTTACATGCTTGATTAGAGCCAAAATGTAGAACAAAATTAACTTGTATGAAAGTGGCATTAATAGGTAGTAAAATGATGTCAAATTGGATGTATATGATGTTAAGATGTTAATTGTACAAATATATGGTGGAAATTGATACTTATAGGGTGCAAAGTGACTCTAATATGGTGAAAAATGACTTACATGATTGATTAGAGCCAAAATGTGGAAGAAAATTAACTTGTATGAAAGTGGCATTAATAGGTGGTAAAAGGATGTCAAATTGGATGTATATGGTGTTAACATGTTAATTGCTATATATATGGTGGTAAGTGACTCTTATAGGGTGCAAAGTGACTCTAATATGGTTGAACGTGACTTACATGGTTGATTAGAACCAAAATATGGAACAATATTGACTTATAAGAAATTAGAACTAAGAGGTGGTAAAAGATGTCAAATTGGATGTATATGATGTTAGCATGTTAATTGTACAAATATATGGTGGAAATTGACACTTATAGGGTGCAAAGTGACTCTAATATGGTGATAAATGACTTACATGGTTGATTAGAGCCAAAATGTGGAAACAAAATTAACTTGTATGAAAGTGGCATTAATAGGTGGTAAAAGGATGTCATATTGGATGTATATGATGTTCACATGTTAATTGCTATATATATGGTGGTAAGTGACTCTTATAGGGTGCAAAGTGACTCTAATATGGTGAAACGTGACTAAAATGGTTGATTATAACAAAAATGTGGAACAATATTGACTTGTATGAAAGTGGAACTAAGAGGTGGTAAAAGGGTGTCAAATTGGATGTATATGATGTTAGCATGTTAATTATACAAATATATGATGGAAAGTGACTATTATAGGGCGCAAAGTGACTCTAATATTGTGGAAAGTGACTTGGTTGATTATAGCCAAAATGTAGAACAAAATTAACTTGTATGAAAGTGGCATTCATAGGTGGTAAAATGATGTCAAATTGGATGTATATGATGTTAACAAGTTAATTGTACAAATATATGGTGGAAATTGACACTTATATGGTGCAAAGTGACTCTAATATGGTGAAAAATGACTTACATGATTGATTAGAGCCAAATGTGGAAGACAATTAACTTGTATGAAAGTGGCATTAATAGGTGGTAAAAGGATGTCAAATTGGATTTATATGATGTTAACATGTTAATTGCTATATATATGGTGGAAAGTGACTCTTATAGGGTGCAAAGTGACTCTAATATGGTGAAACGTGACTTACATGGTTGATTAGAACCAAAATGTGGAACAATATTGACTTATATGAAAGTGGAACTAAGAGGTGGTAAAAGATGTCAAATTGGATGTATATTATGTTAGCATGTTAATTATACAAATATATGGTGGAAAGTGACTATTATAGGGTGCAAAGTGACTTTAATATGGTGAAACGTGACTTACATGGTTGATTAGAACCAAAATGTGGAACAATTTTGACTTATATGAAAGTGGAACTAAGAGGTGGTAAAAGATGTCAAATTGGTTATATATGATGTTAGCATGTTAATTGCTATATATATGGTGAAAAGTGACTCTTATAGGGTGCAAAGTGACTCTAATATGGTGGAACGTGACTTACATGGTGGGTTGGAACCAAAATGTGGAACAATATTGACTTATACGAAAGTGGAACTAAGAGGTGGTAAAAGATGTAAAATTGGATGTATATGATGTTAGCATGTTAATTGTACAAATTTATGGTGGAAATTGAAACTTATTGGGTACAAAGTGACTCTAATATGGTGAAAACTGACTTACATGGTTGATTAGAGCCAAATGTGGAAGAAAATTAACTTGTATGGAAGTGGCATTAATAGGTGGTAAAAGGATGTCAAATTGGATGTATATGATGGTAAAATGTTAAATGCTATATATATGGCGAAAAGTGACTCTTATAGGGTGGAAAGTGACCCCAATATGGTGAAACGTGACTTACATGGTTGATTAGAACCAAAATGTGGAACAATATTGACTTATATGAAAGTGGAACTAAGAGGTGGTAAAAGATGTCAAATTGGATGTATATTATGTTAGCATGTTAATTATACAAATATATGGTGGAAAGTGACTATTATAGGGTGCAAAGTGACTTTAATATGGTGAAACGTGACTTACATGGTTGATTAGAACCAAAATGTGGAACAATTTTGACTTATATGAAAGTGGGACTAAGAGGTGGTAAAAGATGTCAAATTGGTTATATATGATGTTAGCATGTTAATTGTACAAATTTATGGTGGAAATTGACACTTATAGGGTGCAATGTGATTCTAATATGCTCAAAAATGACTTACATGGTTGATTAGAGCCAAAATGTGAAACAAAATTAACTTTTATGAAAGTGGCATTAATAGGTGGTAAAACGATGTCAAATTGGATGTATATGATGTTCACATGTTAATTGCTATATTTATGGTGGAAAATAACTCTTATAAGGTGCAAAATGACTCTAATATGGTGAAACTTGACTTACATGGTTGATTAGAGCCAAAATGTGGAACAATATTGACTTATGTGAAAGTGGAACTAAGAGGTGGTAAAAGATGTCAAATTGGATGTATATGATGTCCACATGTTAATTATACAAATATATGTTGGAAAGTGACTATTATAGGGTGCAAAGTGACTCTAATATGGTGGAAAGTGACTTACATGGTTGATTAGAGCCAAAATGTAGAACAAAATTAACTTGTATGAAAGTGGCATTAATAGGTGGTAAAATAATGTCAAATTGTATGTATATGATGTTAACATGTTAATTGTACAAATATATGGTGGAAATTGACACTTATAGGGTGCAAAGTGACTCTAATATTGTGAAAAATGACTTACATGAATGATTAGAGCCAAATGTGGAAGAAAATTAACTTGTATGAAAGTGGCATTAATAGGTGGTAAAATGATGTCAAATTGGATGTATATGATGTTAACATGTTAATTGTACAGATATATGGTGGAAATTGACACTTATAGGGTGCAAAGTGACTCTAATATGGTGAAAAATCACTTACATGATTGATTAGAGCCAAATGTGGAAAAAAATTAATTTGTATGAAAGTGGAATTAATAGGTGGTAAAAGGATGTTAAATTGGATGTATGTGATGCTAATATGTTATTTTCTATATATATGGTGGAAAGTGACTCTTATAGGGTGCAAAGTGACTCGAATATGGTGAAACGTGACTTACATGGTTGATTAGAACCAAAATGTGGAACAATATTGACTTATATGAAAGTGGAACTAAGAGGTGGTAAAAGATGTCAAATTGGATGTATATGATGTTAGCATGTTAATTATACAAATATATGGTGGAAAGTGACTATTATAGGGTGCAAAGTGACTCTAATATGGTGGAAAGTGACTTACATGGTTGATTAGAGCCAAAATGTAGAACAAAATTAACTTGTATGAAAGTGGCATTAATAGGTGGTAAAATAATGTCAAATTGGATGTATATGATGTTAACATGTTAATTGTACAAATATATGGTGGAAATTGACACTTATAGGGTGCAAAGTGACTCTAATATTGTGAAAAATGACTTACATGAATGATTATAGCCAAATGTGAAAGAAAATTAACTTGTATGAAAGTGGCATTAATAGGTGGTAAAAGGATGTCAAATTGGATGTATATTGATGTTAACATGTTAATTGCTATATATATGGTGAAAAGTGACTCTTATAGGGTGCAAAGTGAATCTAATATGGTGAAACCTGACTTACAAAGTGGATTAGAACAAAAATGTGGAACAATATTGACTTATATGAAAGTGGAACTAAGAGGTGGTAAAAGATGTCGAATTGGATGTATATGATGTTAGCATGTTAATTGTACAAATATATGGTGGAAATTGACACTTATAGGGTGCAAAGAGACTCTAATATGGTGATAATGACTTACATGGTTGATTAGAGCCAAAATGTGGAACAAAATTAACTTGTATAAAAGTGGCATTAATAGGTGGTAAAAGGATGTCAAATTGGATGTATATGATGTTCACATGTTACTTGCTATATATATGGTGGTAAGTGACTCTTATAGGGTGCAAAGTGACTCTAATATGGTGAAACGTGACTTAAATGGTTGATTAGAACCAAAATGTGGAACAATATTGACTTGTATGAAAGTGGAACTAAGAGGTGGTAAAAGGATGTCAAATTGGATGTATATTATGTTAGCATGTTAATTATACAAATATATGATGTAAAGTGACTATTATAGGGTGCAAAGTGACTCAAATATTGTGGAAAGTGACTTACATGGTTGATTAGAGCCAAAATGTAGAACAAAATTAACTTGTATGAAAGTGGCATTAATAGGTGGTAAAAGGATGTCAAATTGGATGTATATGGTGTTAATGTTACTAGCTATATATATGGTGGAAACTGACTCTTATAGGGTGCAAAGTGGCTCTAATATGGTTGAACGTGACTTACATGGTTGATTAGAACCAAAATGTGGAACAATATTGACTTATAAGAAAGTGGAACTAAGAGTTGGTAAAAGATGTCAAATTGGATGTATATGATGTTAGCATGTTAATTGTACAAATATATGGTGGAAATTGACACATAAAGGGTGCAAAGAGACTCTAATATGGTGATAAATGACTTACATGGTTGATTAGAGCCAAAATGTGGAAGAAAATTAACTTGTATGAAAGGGGCATTAATATGTGGTAAAAGGATGTCAAATTGGATGTATATGATGTTCACATGTTAATCGCTATATATATGGTGGTAAGTGACTCTTATAGGGTGCAAAGTGACTCTAATATGGTGAAACGTGACTTAAATAGTTGATTAGAACCAAAATGTGGAACAATATTGACTTGTATGAAAGTGGAACTAAGAGGTGGTAAAAGGATGTCAAATTGGATGTATATGATGTTAGCATGTTAATTATACAAATATATGATGGAAAGTGACTATTATAGGGTGCAAAGTGACTCTAATATTGTGGAAAGTGACTTACATGGTTGATTAGAGCTAAAATGTGGAACAATGTTGACTTATATGAAAGTGGAACTAAGAGGTGGTAAAAGATGTCAAATTGGATATATATGATGTTAGCATGTTAATTATACAAATTTATGGTGGAAATTGACACTTATAGGGTGCAAAATGACTCTAATATGGTGAAAAGTGACTCTTATAGGGTGCAAAGTGACTCTAATATGGTGAAACGCGACTTACATGGTGGATTAGAACCAAAATGTGGAACAATATTGACTTATATGAAAGTGGAACTAAGAGGTGGTAAAAGATGTCAAATTGGATGTATATGATGTTAGCATGTTAATTGTACAAATTTATGGTAGAAATTGACATTTATAGGATGCAAAATGACTCTAATATGGTGAAAAATGACATACATGATTGATTAGAGCCAAATGTGGAAGAAAATTAACATGTATGAACGTGGCATTAATAGGTGGTAAAAGGATGTCAAATTGGATGTATATGATGTTAACATGTTAATTGCTATATATATGGTGAAAAGTGACTCTTATAGGGTGCAAAGTGACTCTAATATGGTGGAACGTGACTTACATGGTGGGTTGGAACCAGAATGTGGAACAATATTGACTTATACGAAAGTGGAACTAAGAGGTGGAAAAAGATGTAAAATTGGATGTATATGATGTTAGCATGTTAATTGTACAAATTTATGGTGGAAATTGACACTTATAGGGTGCAAAGTGACTCTAATATGGTGAAAAATGACTTACATGGTTGATTAGAGCCAAATGTAGAAGAAAATTAACTTGTATGGAAGTGGCATTAATAGGTGGTAAAAGGATGTCAAATTGGATGTATATGATGGTAAAATGTTAAATGCTATATATATGGTGGAAAGTGACTCTAATAGGGTGGAAAGTGACTCTAATGTGGTGAAACTTGACTTACATGGTTGATTAGAACCAAAATGTGGAACAATATTGACTTATATGAAAGAGGACTAAGAGGTGGTAAAAGATGTCAAATTTGATGTATATGATGTTAGCATGTTAATTATACAAATATATGGTGGAAAGTGACTATTATAGGGGGCAAAGTGACTCTAATATGGTGGAAAGTGACTTACATGGTTGATTAGAGCCAAAATGTAGAAGAAAATTAACTTGTATGAAAGTGGCATTAATAGGTGGTAAAATGATGTCAAATTGGATGTATATGATGTTAACATGTTAATTGTACAGATATATGGTGGAAATTGACACTTATAGGGTGCAAAGTGGGTGAAAAATAACTTACATGATTGATTAAAGCCAATTGTGGAAAAAAATTAACTTGTATGAAAGTGGCATTAATAGGTGGTAAAAGGATGTCAAATTGGATGTATATGATGTTAACATGTTAATTGCTATATATATGGTGGAAAGTAACTCTTATAGGGTGTAAAGTGACTCTAATATGGTGAAACGTGACTTACAGGGTTGATTAGAACCAAAATGTGGAACAATATTGACTTATATGAAAGAGGAACTAAGAGGTGGTAAAAGATGTCAAATTTGATGTATATGATGTTAGCATGTTAATTATATAAATATATGGTGGAAAGTGACTATTATAGGGGGAAAAGTGACTCTAATATGGTGGAAAGTGACTTACATGGTTGATTAGAGCCAAAATGTAGAAGAAAATTAACTTGTATGAAACTGGCATTAATAGGTGGTAAAATAATGTCAAATTGGATGTATATGATGTTAACATGTTAATTGTACAAATATATGGTGGAAATTTACACTTATAGGGTGCAAAGTGACTTTAATATGGTGAAAAATGACTTACATGATTGATTAGAGCCAAATGTGGAAGAAAATTAACTTGTATGAACGTGGCATTAATAGGTTGTAAAAGGATGTCAAATTGGATGTATATGTTGTTAACATGTTAATTGCTATATATATGGTGAAAAGTGACTCTTATAGGGTGCAAAGTGACTCTAATATGGTGGAACGTGACTTACATGGTGGGTTGGAACCAAAATGTGGAACAATATTGACTTA
Source organism: Apium graveolens (assembly GCF_009905375.1). NCBI lineage: Eukaryota > Viridiplantae > Streptophyta > Magnoliopsida > Apiales > Apiaceae > Apium > Apium graveolens. The sequence goes on along the minus strand of NC_133655.1, from coordinate 28,173,524 downwards.
TACGAAAGTGGAACTAAGAGGTGGTAAAAGATGTAAAATTGGATGTATATGATGTTAGCATGTTAATTGTACAAATTTATGGTGGAAATTGAAACTTATTGGGTACAAAGTGACTCTAATATGGTGAAAAATGACTTACATGGTTGATTAGAGCCAAATGTGGAAGAAAATTAACTTGTATGAAAGTGGCATTAATAGGTGGTAAAAGGATGTCAAATTGGATGTATATGATGTTAACATGTTAATTGCTATATATATGGTGGAAAGTAACTCTTATAGGGTGTAAAGTGACTCTAATATGGTGAAACGTGACTTACAGGGTTGATTAGAACCAAAATGTGGAACAATATTGACTTATATGAAAGAGGAACTAAGAGGTGGTAAAAGATGTCAAATTTGATGTATATGATGTTAGCATGTTAATTATATAAATATATGGTGGAAAGTGACTATTATAGGGGGCAAAGTGACTCTAATATGGTGGAAAGTGACTTACATGGTTGATTAGAGCCAAAATGTAGAAGAAAATTAACTTGTATGAAAGTGGCATTAATAGGTGGTAAAATAATGTCAAATTGGATGTATATGATGTTAACATGTTAATTGTACAAATATATGGTGGAAATTGACACTTATAGGGTGCAAAGTGACTTTAATATGGTGAAAAATGACTTACATGATTGATTAGAGCCAAATGTGGAAGAAAATTAACTTGTATGAACGTGGCATTAATAGGTTGTAAAAGGATGTCAAATTGGATGTATATGTTGTTAACATGTTAATTGCTATATATATGGTGAAAAGTGACTCTTATAGGGTGGAAAGTGACCCCAATATGCTGAAACGTGACTTACATGGTTGATTAGAACCAAAATGTGGAACAATATTGACTTATATGAAAGTGGAACTAAGAGGTGGTAGAAGATGTTAAATTGGATGTATATGATGTTAGCATGTTAATTATACAAATATATGGTGGAAATTGACACTTATAGGGTGCAAAGTTACTCTAATATGGTGAAAAATGACTTGCATGATTGATTAGAGCCAAATGTGGAAGAAAATTAACTTGTATGAAAGTGGCATTAATATGTGGTAAAATGATGTCAAATTGGATGTATATGATGTTACCATGTTAATTGTACAATTATATGGTGGAAATTGACACTTATACGGTGCAAAGTGACTCTAATATGGTGATAAATGACTTACATGGTTGATTAGAGCCAAAATGTAGAATAAAATTAACTTGTATGAAAGTGGCATTAATAGGTGGTAAAATAATGTCAATTTGGATGTATCTGATGTTAACATATTAATTGTACAAATATATGGTGGAAATTGACACTTATAGGGTGCAAAGTGACTCTAATATGGTGAAAAATGACTTACATGATTGATTAGAGCCAAATGTGGAAGAAAATTAACTTGTATGAAAGTGGCAGTAATAGGTGGTAAAAGGATGTCAAATTGGATGTATATAATGTTAACATGTTAATTGCTATATATATGGTGGAAAGTGACTCTTATAGGGTGCAAAGTGACTCTAATATGGTTGAACGTGACTTACATGGTTGATTAGAACCAAAATGTGGAACAATATTGACTTATAAGAAAGTGGAACTAAGAAGTGGTAAAAGATGTCAAATTGGATGTATATGATGTTAGCAAGTTAATTGTACAAATATATGGTGGAAATTGACACTTATAGGGTGCAAAGTGACTCTAATATGGTGATAAATGACTTACATGGTTCATTAGAGCCAAAATGTGGAACAAAATTAACTTGTATGAAAGTGGCATTAATAGGTGGCAAAAGGATGTCAAATTGGATGTATATGATGTTCACATGTTAATTGCTATATATATGGTGGTAAGTGACTCTTATAGGGTGCAAAGTGACTCTAATATGGTGAAACGTGACTTAAATGGTTGATTAGAACCAAAATGTGGAACAATATTGACTTGTATGAAAGTGGAACTAAGAGGTGGTAAAAGGATGTCAAATTGGATGTATATGATGTTAGCATGTTAATTATACAAATATATGATGGAAAGTGACTATTATAGGGTGCAAAGTGACTCTAATATTGTGGAAAGTGACTTACATGGTTGATTAGAGCCAAAATGTAGAACAACATTAACTTGTATGAAAGTGGCATTAATAAGTGGTAAAATGATGTCAAATTGGATGTATATGATGTTAACATGTTAATTGTACAAATATATGGTGGAAATTGACACTTATAGGGTGCAAAGTGACTCTAATATGGTGAAAAATGACTTACATGATTGATTAGAGCCAAATATGGAAGAAAATTAACTTGTATGCAAGTGGCATTAATAGGTGGTAAAAGGATGTCAAATTGGATGTATATGATGTTAACATGTTAATTGCTATATATATGGTGGAAAGTGACACTTATAGGGTGTAAAATGACTCTAATATGGTGAAACGTGACTTACATGGTTGATTAGAACCAAAATGTGGAACAATATTGACTTATATGAAAGTGGAACTAAGAGGTGGTAAAAGATGTCAAATTGGATGTATATTATGTTAGCATGTTAATTATACAAATATATGGTGGAAAGTGACTATTATAGGGTGCAAAGTGACTCTAATATGGTGGAAAGTGACTTACATGGTTGATTAGAGCCAAAATGTAGAACAAAATTAACTTGTATGAAAGTGGCATTAATAGGTGGTAAAATGATGTCAAATTGGATGTATATGATGTTAACATGTTAATTGTACAAATATATTGTGGAAATTGACACTTGTAGGTTGCAAAGTGACTCTAATATGGTGAAAAATGACTTACATGATTGATTAGAGCCAAATGTGGAAGAAAATTAACTTGTATGAAACTGACATTAATAGGTGGTAAAAGGATGTCGAATTTGATGTATATGATGTTAACATGTTAATTGCTATATATGTGATGGAAAGTGAATCTTATAGGGTGCAAAGTGACTCTAATATGGTGAAACGTGACTTACATGGTTGATTAGAACCAAAATGTGGAACAATGTTGACTTATATGAATGTGGAAATAAGAGGTGGTAAAATATGTCTAGTTGGATGTATATGACGTTAGAATGTTAATTGTACAAATTTATGGTGGAAATTGACACTTATAGCGTGCAAAAAGACTCTAATATGGTGAAAAATCACTTACGTGGTTGATTAGAGCCAAAATGTAGAACAAAATTAACTTTTATGAAAGTGGTATTAATAGCTGGTAAAATGATGTCAAATTGGATGAATATGATGTTAACATGTTAATTGTACAATTATATGGTGGAAATTGACACTTATACGGTGCAAAATAACTCTAATATGGTGGAAAATGACTTACATGGTTGATTAGAGCCAAACTGTGGAACAAAATAACTTGTATGAAAGTGGCATTAATAGGTGGTAAAAGATGTCAAATTGGATGTATATGATGTTAACATGTTAATTGCTATATTTATGGTGGAGAATAACTCTTATAAGGTGCAAAATGACTATAATATGGTGAAACGTGACATACATGGTAGATTAGAGCCAAAATGTGGAACAATATTGACTTATATGAAAGTGGAACTAAGAGGTGGTAAAAGATGTCAAATTGGGTGTATATGATGTTAGCAAATATATGGTGGAAAATGACTATTATAGGGTGCAAAGTGACTCTAATATGGTGGAAACTGACTTACATGGTTGATTAGAGCCAAAATATAGAACAAAATTAACTTGTATGAAAGTGGCATTAATAGGTGGTAAAATGATGTCAAATTGGATGTATATGATGTTAACATGTTAATTGTACAAATATATGGTGGAAATTGACACTTATAGGGTGCAAAGTGACTCTAATATGGTGAAAAATGACGTACATGATTGATTAGAGCCAAATGTGGAAGAAAATAAACTTGAATGAAAGTGGCATTAATAGGTGGTAAAAGCATGTCAAATTGGATGTATATGATGTTAACATGTTAATTATACAAATATATGATGGAAAGTGACTATTATAGGGTGCAAAGTGACTCTAATATTGTGGAAAATGACTTACATGGTTGATTAGAGCCAAAATGTAGAACAAAATTAACTTGTATGAAAGTGGCATTAATAGGTGGTAAAATAATGTCAATTTGGATGTATATGATGTTAACATATTAATTGTACAAATATATGGTGGAAATTGACACTTATAGGGTGCACAGTGACTCTAATATGGTGAAAAATGACTTACATGATTGATTAGAGCCAAATGTGGAAGAAAATTAACTTGTATGAAACTGGCATTAATAGGTGGTAAAGGGATGTCGAATTGGATGTATATGATGTTAACATGTTAATTGCTATATATGTGGTGGAAAGTGAATCTTATAGGGTGCAAAGTGACTCTAATATGGTGAAACGTGACTTACATGGTTGATTAGAACCAAAATGTGGAACAATGTTGACTTATATGAAAGTGGAAATAAGAGGTGGTAAAATATGTCAAGTTGGATGTATATGATGTTAGAATGTTAATTGTACAAATTTATGGTGGAAATTGACACTTATAGCGTGCAAAATGACTCTAATATGGTGAAAAATCACTTACCTGGTTGATTAGAGCGAAAATGTAGAACAAAATTAACTTTTATGAAAGTGGCATTAATAGCTGGTAAAATGATGTCAAATTTGATGTATATGATGTTAACATGTTACTTGTACAATTATATGGTGGAAATTGACACTTATACGGTGTAAAATGACTCTAATATGGTGGAAAATGATTTACATGGTTGATTAGAGCCAAATTGTGGAACAAAATAACTTGTATGAAAGTGGAACTAATAGGTGGTAAAAGATGTCAAATTGGATGTATATGATGTTAACATGTTAATTGTTATATTTATGGTGGAGAATAACTCTTATAAGGTGCAAAATGACTATAATATGGTGAAACGTGACATACATGGTAGATTAGAGCCAAAATGTGGAACAATATTGACTTACATGAAAGTGGAACTAAGAGGTGGTAAAAGATGTCAAATTGGGTGTATATGATGTTAGCAAATATATGGTGGAAAATTACTATTATAGGGTGCAAAGTGACTCTAATATGGTGGAAAGTGACTTACATGGTTGATTAGAGCCAAAATATAGAACAAAATGAAGTTGTATGAAAGTGGCATTAATAGGTGGTAAAATGATGTCAAATTGGATGTATATGATGTTAACATGTTAATTGTACAAATATATGGTGGAAATTGACACTTATAGGGTGCAAAGTGTCTCTAATATGGTGAAAAATGACTTACATGATTGATTAGAGCCAAATGTGGAAGAAAATTAACTTGAATGAAAGTGGCATTAATAGGTGGTAAAAGGATGTCAAATTGGATGTATATGATGTTAACATGTTAATTATACAAATATATGATGGAAAGTGACTATTATAGGGTGCAAAGTGACTCTAATATTGTGGAAAATGACTTACATGGTTGATTAGAGCCAAAATGTAGAACAAAATTAACTTGTATGAAAGTGGCATTAATAGGTGGTAAAATAATGTCAATTTGGATGTATATGATGTTAACATATTAATTGTACAAATATATGGTGGAAATTGACATTTATAGGGTGCAAAGTGACTCTAATAGGGTGAAAAATGACTTACATGATTGATTAGAGCCAAATGTGGAAGAAAATTAACTTGTATGAAAGTGGCATTAATAGGTGGTAAAAGGATGTCAAATTGGATGTATATGATGTTAACATGTTAATTGCTATATATATGGTGGAAAGTGACTCTAATATGGTGAAATGTGACTTACATGGTTGATTAGAACCAAAATGTGGAACAATGTTCACTTCTATGAAAGTGGAACTAAGAGGTGGTAAAAGATGTCAAATTGGATGTATATGATGTTAGCATGTTAATCGTACCAATATATGGTGGAAAATGACTATTATAGGGTGCAAAGTGACTCTAATATGGTGGAAAGTGACTTACAAGGATGATTAGAGCCAAAATGTAGAACAAAATTAACTTGTATGAAAGTGGCATTAATAGGTGGTAAAATGATGTCAAATTGGATGTATATGATGTTAAGATGTTAATTGTACAAATACGTGGTGGAAATTGACACTTATAGGGTGCAATGTGACTCTACTATGGTAAAAAAATGACTTACATGGTTGATTAGAGCCAAAATGTGGAAGGAACTTTACTTGTATGAAAGTGGCATTAATAGGTGGTAAAAGGATGTCAAATTGGATGTATATGGTGTTAACATGTTAATTGCTATATATATGGTGGAAAGTGACTCTTATAGGGTGCAAAGTGACTCTAATATGGTTGAACGTGACTTACATGGTTGATTAGAACCAAAATGTGGAACATTATTGACTTATAAGAAAGTGGAACTAAGAGGTGGTAAAAGATGTCAAATTGGATGTATATGATGTTAGCAAGTTAATTGTACAAATATATGGTGGAAATTGACACTTATAGGGTGTAAAGTGACTCTAATATGGTGATAAATGACTTACATGGTTGATTAGAGCCAAAATGTGGAACAAAATTAACTTGTATGAAAGTGGCATTAATAGGTGGTAAAAGGATGTCAAATTGGATGTATATGATGTTCACATGTTAATTGCTATATATATGGTGGTAAGTGACTCTTATAGGGTGCAAAGTGACTCTAATATGGTAAAACGTTACTTAAATGGTTGATCAGAACCAAAATGTGGAACAATATTGACTTGTATGAAATTGGAACTAAGAGGTGATAAAAGGATGTCAAATTGGATGTATATGATGTTAGCATGTTAATTATACAAATATATGATGGAAAGTGACTATTATAGGGTGCAAAGTGACTCTAATATTGTGGAAAGTGACTTACATGGTTGATTAGAGCCAAAATGTAGAACAAAATTAACTTGTATGAAAGTGGCATTAATAAGTGGTAAAATGATGTCAAATTGGATGTATATGATGTTAACATGTTAATTGTACAAATATATGGTGGAAATTGACACTTATAGGGTGCAAAGTGACTCTAATATGGTGAAAAATAACTTACATGATTGATTAGAGCCAAATGTGGAAGAAAATTAACTTGTATGAAAGTGGCATTAATAGGTGGTAAAAGGATGTCAAATTGGATGTATATGATGTTAACATGTTAATTGCTATATATATGGTGGAAAGTGACTCTTATAGTGTGCAAAGTGACTCTAATATGGTGAAATGTGACTTACATGGTTGATTAGAACCAAAATGTGGAACAATGTTGACTTATATGAAAGTGGAACTAAGAGGTGGTAAAAGATGTCAAATTGGATGTATATGATGTTAGCATGTTAATTGTTCAAATTTATAGTGGAAATTGACACTTATAGCGTGCAAAATGACTCTAATATGGTGAAAAATGACTTACCTGGTTGATTAGAACCAAAACGTAGAACAAAATTAAATTTTATGAAAGTGGCATTAATAGCTGGTAAAATGATGTCAAATTGGATGTATATGATGTTAACATGTTAATTGTACAATTATATGGTGGAAATTGACACTTATACGGTGCAAAGTGACTCTAATATGGTGGAAAATGACTTACATGGTTGATTAGAGCCAAACTGTGGAACAAAATTAACTTGTATGAAAGTGGCATTAATAGGTCGTAAAAGATGTCAAATTGGATGTATATGATGTTAACATGTTAATTGCTATATTTATGGTGGAAAATAACTCTTATAAGGTGCAAAATGACTCTAATATGGTGAAACGTGACCTACATGGTAGACTAGAGCCAAAATGTGGAACAATATTGACTTATATGAAAGTGGAACTAAGAGGTGGTAAAAGATGTCAAATTGGTTGTATATGATGTTAGCATGTTAATTGTATAAATATATGCTGGAAAATGACTATTATAGGGTGCAAAGTGACTCTAATATGGTGCAAAGTGACTTACATGGTTGATTAGAGCCAAAATGTAGAACAAAATTAACTTGTATGAAAGTGGCATTAATAGGTGGTAAAATGATGTCAAATTGGATGTATATGATGTTAACATGTTAATTGTACAAATATATGGTGGAAATTGACACTTATAGGGTGCAAAGTGACTCTAATATGGTGAAAAATGACTTACATGATTGATTAGAGCCAAATGTGGAAGAAAATTAATTTTGAATGAAAGTGGCATTAATAGGTGGTAAAAGGATGTCAAATTGGATGTATATGATGTTAACATGTTAATTATACAAATATATGATGGAAAGTGACTATTACAGGGTGCAAAGTGACTCTAATATTGTGGAAAGTGACTTACATGGTTGATTAGAGCCAAAATGTAGAACAAAATTAACTTGTATGAAAGTGGCATTAATAGGTGATAAAATAATGTCAAATTGGATGTATATGATGGTAATTGTACAAATATATGGTGGAAATTGACACTTATAGGGTGCAAAGTGACTCTAATATGGTGAAAAATGACTTACATGATTGATTAGAGCCAAATGTGGAAGAAAATTAACTTGTATGAAAGTGGCATTAATAGGTGGTAAAAGGATGTCAAATTGGATGTATATGATGTTAACATGTTAATTGCTATATATATGGTGGAAAGTGACTCTTATAGGGTGCAAAGTGACTCTAATATGGTGAAACGTGACTTACATGGTTGATTAGAACCAAAATGTGGAACAATGTTGATGTAACGACCGGGAAATTTACGTTGTATGATATCATATTTATAATTAAATATGTGTATTAATATGTCATTTATATGTGATTAAAGGTGTTGAGTCATTAAACCTTAACTGCTATGTGTTACGTGTTATCTGTTTTGATCCAAATGTGTTTTGGACATTTATTGAGTGTTTTATTGTAAGTTAGATATCTTATATCAAAACCCGTACAGCTCAAAACCATATTTTAAAAGCCCGTATTTCAAACAAAATTATTGGCCCCATTTTGTCAAAAATGCCCTATACCATATCGTTATTCTGAACCCCTAGAAGTTTTATAAATTGACCTTTTTCGCGAAAAACGGCTTTTCCGGGCCCCTTCGGGTACCAAAAACCCCACAAAAATCACATATTTATTTTTATATGATCATGAAATTATCATATATCATTTTTCTTTGCATTTTTGTAATATTCACAATTTTTGGAAATTTTTAGCATTAATTTTGTATTTATTGGATATTTAAAAATTCAATATTAATACCCAAAAATAATAAAAATTGGGGCCAAATATTTTTATTAGGAGTATAATTAGCCCCTTAATTTTATTTAGGGGTATTATTTTACATAGTATAAATATCTAATTTTTCAGTAATTATCTATTACTTAATTATAAAAAAATCAGAAAATAAACAGAAAATTCAGAAAAAGGAATTAGGGTTCCTGAGTGTTCTTGCGGATCAAAGCCATTTTGATCGTGATTCCGGTGTCAGAAATCGAAGTGTGAGTAACCGATTTGAAGCCCAAAGCCTGTTTTATCAGATTATCACGTCAAAATCATCAACGGAGGTATTGCTTTGTATTTCGTAATTTTCGGATTTAAACTCGAATTAGGGGTTCTTGTTTGATTGATTGTTAGATGTTTTCGTTGCCATAAGCGTGTAGATCGTTAAATTCCCTGTCGATAAATGTCTGTTTCGTCGAGTTTGGTTTGGTTGTTGGTGTCGCCGGAAACCCGCCGCTAGCGGCGGCTGTTCTTCGTTTTCTGGTGGTGTTGCCGACGAACCAAGAAGGAGAAGAACAAGGGAAGGCTTTAGGCTTGATTATCGAACAAAAACGAAGAGAAAGCAGCCTAGCATCGCGTGGTTCGTTGTCGATTCGAATCGCCGGAAAATCAGCCGCCGGCGTCGGGTTTTTCTGGGTAGCTGCTGTTCTTCCTGACCCGAGGTCGACCCGGGAAAAGACCCGGGTTCGATCCTAAAAACCCAAACCCTAATTTTGTTTTTGTGTTTCTGATTAATTAATTATTTATTTATATTTTTAGTATATTAAAATATCAGTTTTTAATAATTCTAAAAATCCAACAAATATTAGATTTAAATTCTGAAAAAAATAATATTATTTACTTTTGAATTAATTTATTAATTTATAAATTCGAATTTAATTATTTAATTATTTATCTAATTATTTATTAGTTATCTAATTAATTAATAATTAGGTAATTAATTAGTAATTAGGTAATTAATTAAAGATTAAATAATACGAGTAACTCGTATTTATGCGAGTAGTGATTCGATAATGAGAATTATTATTCGAGCGTTAGTTATTCGAATAATATTGCAGTAATTGTTCGTATCGTATAATTAAATACCGATAATTAATTGATTAACGAATCGTTTAAATTCCGATAATAATATATTAATTCGGTAGTATTCGAGAATAGTGCGTAGCTCGTATTTATACGAGTGTTTAATCGATGAGTTGTAAATATTTGCAATAAATTATGATTAATCCTAATAATTAGGGATCAATTATTTTAAATTAGTAAATAATTATCTATTAATTATTTATTAGTTATTTATTTATTAAATATTTAAAAAGTGATTAATTATTTCGATAATTAGTCACATAATTTTCGATAAATCATAACTTCTTCATTTTAACTCCAAAAATTATAAAAAAAATTATTTTTGACTTTGATTTTTCTTAAATAATTATTTAAAAATTATTTTGGGATTTAAAAATTAACAATAATTGTTTATATTGAATAATAAATTGAATTATCAGTGATTAATTGATAATAATTCAACCGTTAGTCCGAATTGAGCGAAACAAAAGCCTGTTGACTCAGAAAAATGAATTCTTTTCACTAAAAATAATATGAAGACCTAATTTCTTCTCGAAATTAGTTGACCTTATTGATTGCTTGATTATCAGTCGAAATACGTGCCGAAACGAGTTCGAAAAATTCCGGAAAAATGGGAAATGAAGCAGAAGGTGATCAACGGAGCAATCAGCGAATCGATTTCGATTCTAAAAATTATTTTAACTATAAAAATGATTATGTACTTATGTGCTTATGTGTATTATGTGGTTAATCGAGTCTTACTTGTTTATATGTAATATTCGAGTTGGTTATAAACGTATGGGTAAATAGTAAGAACAAAATGAAGTCGATTTAAGGTACGACAGAAGTACAAAATGACTTAACCAATCTATTTTGCTAACAAAAACTAAGCCAGCAAGGCAGGTCAAGTAGGGGATAGACGGAAGTGATTTAATTGCAGTAAGCGCACAGAAGGCAAGTTTCTCCTCTATTCTATTTTTCCAGAATAGTGATATTCTCTTTAGATTCTTGTTACATTTGCATTATTTTAACTCCTTTATTCATATCTCGGTTCGATTCTTGAATTATTCTTTTCATTTGAATTTATTATTCATATTCCAATTATTACTCACAATTATTAATATATTCTGGTGATTAGAATATATCAAAGTATACCGATTGTTCCGGTTGCTATTCCAGGGACTGGATAACATTACTTTTGGGGATTAAGGTTACTTAATAATCCTAAGGACCGGAACATAACCGGATCCTTGAGATGGGCCGTAGTGCCTGGGTGCCCGACGGGATCTATATAGTGAGATATAGATCTGCACTGTATCCTGGCTGATCAGCAGGGTATAGCTGCGAACTTGAGTCCAGTGTAGTTCGTTTGTATTCGCCAGCAATGGCCTTCTTTTGATTCTTATAAGGTTATATCTTTGCAGATAAACCTGGGATACGGATTCAGTTATATTGTTTTAACATTGTGTATATTTTGTAGACTTGTTGAGCAACTTTGGCTCACCCCTTTTTGTTGTTATTCACCTTATTGTTTCAGTTAAGAAGGAATTTGAAACCGTCAGAACACGAGTGGTAAAGAAGCGGGTCAAGCCTCGGGATCCTCTTATACCCAAGGTGTTGATCCCTATCCAGGAAGAAAGCTTTGAGTTGCCCTTGCAGGTGGAGTGTTGATAGATAGTATGTGTATTTGAATAAAAGCTGAACTTAGTTTAAAATGAGTTAGATAATGGTTTGTAATAAAGAAAGTTTGTGAGATTTTGAATGTTGGTTTGTAATAAAAGTAGTTAGTGGTTCTTGTTTTCATACTTCAACCTAGAAAGGTCCTGGTAGTTGTTAAGGGGTTTAATTTCATTTCTTTATTATTTATTAATAAGCTTGTACAGGTTGGGTGATTAGCTCGTAACCCCCAGACTTATACCCCGGGTCTGGAGGGCGTTACAGTTTGGCATCAGAGCTGTAGGTTTGGTCCCTGAAAACAAGAACATTAGGATTAAGATAGGATAGAGAGATCACATAAGATAGGGATAGTCAGATTAGGAAGAATAGTGTAGGATTTAGGTCAGATTAGAATAGGAAAGTATAAATCTTAGAATTGTTTAGTGACCTTTTCTTTTCTTTGGTATATTATTAGATGGCTTCTTCATCAGAGCGGACTGAGTCAGACCCAGTAGCAGCACCAGTACTAGCCCCAGCATCAGTACAGGTTTTTCCTCCATTTCCACCACCTCCACTATTACCATTTGGACCAGCACCAGAGATACCACCTCCATTAGAGGTACCAGACTTTGTTGATTATTTCCCTTATGTTGAGCCAGAGATGCCTGACTTTCCACCTTTGGAGTTTCTGATGTTTGATGTTCCTGATATGATTGATCTTCCACAGTGGGATGATTTAGAGCCGCAGATTCCAGTACCGCAGCCTGAGATTCCAGATATTCCACAAATAGAGCCAGAGGCAGAGCCACCAGTGTATGCACCTATGGAGCAGCCAGTCTTATTTCCTGCCTCTTTAGCTATTTATGCCCCTATTCCTGGAGTATATCAGTTTCCACAGCAGGAGTTTATGGATGAGATAGTAGTCGGTGGGCCGTTACCTTCTCGAGGTTCTAGTACGAATCTTAGTGAGCATCATACAGTTACTTATCAGCGTTTTCAGGAGGAGAGAGAGGAGAGGGTTCGATGGCAGACCCAGTGCGGAGAGATCCTTGGATTGTTTGAGACGCAGGCAGATGGTCCCGTCTGAGCATTACGATCAGATTACATACTGAGGGAGAGGTTACGTCAGATTCACCGAGTTAGTTCTCAGCAGCTTATGGATCTGAGACAGCAGGATATTAGTGCAGAGACAGCATATCATAGAGCATTGGGACTTACCGAGGCAGTGCTAGAGGCATTGCAGGAGGAGTTGAGTCATGTGCCACCAGGGTTCTGAGTCAGGGACAGATGAGATAGTGACTTCAGAGTATAGATGTACATAGAGGCATCGTAGTATGACCTAGTAAGTAGTGTGTATGTGTGTACTAGTAGTTTAACCTGTAGTAGTAGTATGACTTGTAGCCCCGATGACTTCCAGCGGAGCGAGACTTTTTGTATCAAGCATTTACACCTGAGGCTGGTGTCATATATATATAAACTGAACTTTTCAAATTTCTTTTATTTAAATTTCAGTCTTTCCAGTTTTACAGCATTTACTTTCATTTTACTGCTTTACAGTCTTTTATACTATAATTCCTGTTGAAAAAAAAACAGAATAGGATAACCATTTTATTTAACTGCTTACATTTCTAATTTTTATATTCAGCAACTGTTTTCTTTATATAAATCATGTTAAGTAATACCGGATAAATTGTTTTTCTTACATACTGTCAATTATTTATTAAACTGTTAAATAAATATCATCTGTTTTATTATCAGAAGAAGATGACACCAAAAAGAAAGACTAGGGCTGAGACCTCTAACAACAATTTTGAAGGCCAGACTAATGAAACCATGAACCAAATGTTCCATCTGATGCAACAACAGATGGTAATGATGCAGCAGCAGATGCAGCATCAGCAACAACAAATACAACAACAAATGTTACAACAACCACCTCGTCCTGAGCCTGAACCTGTTGTTACTTTTAAGCAGTTTCAGTCAGTTAAACCTCCAGAATTTGATGGGTCTACTGATCCTATTAGAGCTACCACCTGGTTAAAGGAAATAGAGAAAGCATTTGTACTAGTGAAGGTAGGTGAGGACCAGAAGACTGATTTTGCTAGTTACTTGTTGAAAGGAGAGGCAAATTATTGGTGGGAATCTAAAAAGGCTTTAGAGGGTGAAGATGTTATTGCTTGGGATAAGTTTAAAGAGTTATTTTTAGAAAAGCATTTTCCTCGCTATGTAAGGAATCAGATGCAAATAAAGTTTTTAGAGCTGAAGCAGGGAAGTATGTCTGTAACAGAGTATGAAGCCAAATTCAATGAATTGGCTAGGTTTGTTCCGGAACAGATAGACACTGAAGGGAAACGAGTGCAGAGATTTCAAGAGGGATTACGACCATGGATACGCGGACAAGTTGCAGTTTTGAAATTAGCAACATATACTGCTGTAGTCCAGAAAGCTTTGATCATCAAAGGGGAAAGTGAAAGATCTCAACGAGACAGAGGACAGGGAAGTTTCCAAGACCGTTTCAACAGAAAGTCGGGATTTCAAGCCCGGGCAAATATGAATTTCAAAAGGATAGGACAGGGTACATAAAAAGCAGGTAATCATTTCCAAGTCTCCAACCAGCAGGGAATTGTTAAGGTTCCAGTGCCGTATTGCAAAACTTGTGGACGCAAGCATACCGGCGTATGTATTAAAGCAGAGGTGACATGTTTCAAATACAAGCAGAAAGGGCACTACTCTAACGAATGTCCGACAGGAAAAATAGCAGAAATCACTTGCTATCAATGCGGAAGGAGAGGGCATATCGCTAGAAATTGTAAAGGACCAGCAATGGCAGCCAATATTCCGAAAATATTGGCATTACCTCCGCCACCGCCGCCAAATCAACCCAGAGCAAGGACTTTTAACATGACCATGAAAGAAGCAGTACAGAATCCAAGTGTGATTGCAGGTACGCTTTTGGTGAACTCCGTAGATTCAAAAGTATTAATTGATTCTGGAGCTACCCGTTCATTTATTTCTGAAGAATTTCTTGATAAGTTACATTGTGAAATTGAATGGTTGGGCAAGACGTTAATTATCAAATTAGCGAATGACGACCAAGTTCCGGTAGATCGAGTATGTCCTGCGTGTGATGTAGAAGTAGTCGGACATCATTTTTCTGTAGATTTAATTCCTTTTAAGCTAGGAGAATTCGATATCATTTTGGGAATGGATTGGTTAGCATGTCATAAGGCTCAGATAGATTGCGCGAATAAGAAAGTTGAATTGCGAACTACGGAAAATGCAACGGTAATATTCAAGGGCGAAAAGCAGCAAAATAAATTTCTCACTGTAGTGCAGACCAAACGATTGCTTCGACAAGGATGTGAGGCGTACATAGTTTACGTGTTAGATACTAAAAAAGGAAGTCCTAGAATAAAACACATTCCAGTTGTATGTGAATTTCCGGACGTCTTTCCAGACGAGCTTCCAGGGTTACCACCAGATCGAGAAATCGAGTTCACGATTGATCTAGCACCAGGTACGGAACCAGTTTCGAAAGCTCCGTATCGAATGGCTCCAGTCGAAATGAAAGAATTGTCAACGCAACTGCAAGATCTCCTAGACCGAGGCATTATACGACCTAGTGTATCCCCATGGGGTACACCAGTGTTATTTGTGAAGAAGAAGGATGGCAGCATGCGATTGTGCATCGACTATAGGGAATTGAATAAGCTCACTATCAAGAACAAGTATCCTTTACCGAGAATCGACGATTTGTTCGACCAGCTAAAAGGAGCTGCATGATTTTCGAAGATAGATTTACGCTCAGGTTATCATCAATTGAAGATTAAAGCTGAAGATATTCCAAAGACTGCGTTTCGTACGAGATATGGGCATTACGAGTTTCTTGTAATGGCATTCGGTTTAACAAACGCGCCAGCTGCATTTATGGATTTGATGAACAGGATATTCAAGAAATATTTGGATAAATTCGTGATTGTATTCATTGATGACATCTTGATTTACTCCAAGACAGAAGAAGAGCATGCAGAACACTTGAGGATAGTTTTGGAAATTCTGAGGAAAGAGCAATTATACGCAAAATTCTCAAAATGTGAATTATGGTTAAGGGAAGTACAATTTCTAGGGCATATCATCGGTAGAGAAGGCATCCAAGTTGATCCAGCAAAGATTGAAGCTGTGTTGAATTGGGAAAGACCAAAGACGCCGACAGAAGTTCGAAGTTTCTTGGGATTGACAGGATATTATCGAAGATTTGTCAAAGATTTTGCAAAGATAGCAACGCCGCTGACCAAGTTAACCCGAAAAAGTGAAAAGTATGAATGGAATGATAAGTGTGAAGAAAGTTTTCAAGAGTTAAAGAATCGGTTGGTGACCGCACCAGTACTTGTACTGCCAGACGAGCAAGGAAATTTTATCATTTACAGTGACGCTTCATATCGCGGGCTAGGATATGTATTGATGCAACACGGTATTGTCATTGCATATGCTTCGAGACAACTTAAACCCCATGAGCAGAAATATCCTACGCATGATCTGGAATTGGCAGCGATCGTATTTACATTGAAGCTTTGGAGACATTATCTCTACGGTGAAAAATGTGAAATCTACACGGATCATAAAAGTCTGAAGTATATCTTTACGCAAAGAGAACTGAACATGCGACAACGTCGATGGCTGGAATTGATTAAAGATTACGATATTACAATCAGTTATCATCCAGGAAAAGCAAATGTTGTAGCGGATGCGCTAAGCAGAAAAGAAAGATTGAATCGGTTAACTTCTTGCGAAGAATTGGCCAAGGAATTCGACAAATTGGAAATCGAGATTCGTATTCCCAATGAATCTGTAGGAACTATCTACGCTATGACTTTCCAACCGGAGTTGTTAGAAAAGATTCGCCGTTGTCAAGATGAAGTGATGAGTCAAGATGACGACTTAACGGGAGAAGAGATCACAACTCAGAAAGATAATGAAGGAATTTTACGCTTTACATCGAGAATCTGGATCCCTAACGTGGCAGAATTAAAAGAAGAAATAATGCGGGATGCGCACAATTCGAAGTATTCCATTCATCCAGGAAGCACAAAAATGTATCGCGATTTGAAGGAAAACTTTCGGTGGCTGAATATGAAAAAGGAAATAGCAGAATGGGTGAGTAAATGCTACACATGCCAGCGAGTTAAAGCAGAACATCAACGTCCGAGCGGGTTATTACAACCGTTAGACATTCCCAAATGGAAATGGGAACATCTAGCGATGGATTTTGTGGTAGGACTACCGAGGACTAGGGCAAATCATGATGCGATATTGGGTAATCATTGACAGACTTACAAAGTCGGCACATTTTCTACCAATTAATGAAAGATTTTTGCTCGACAAATTAGTGCACATGTATCTCAAGGAAATTGTGATGCGACATGGAGTTTCAATATCTATTGTATCGGATCGAGATCCTCGTTTCAACTCAAGATTTTGGAGACAATTTCAAGAATGCCTTGGAACAAAATTAAACATGAGTACCGCTTATCATCCACAAACCGACAGGCAAAGTGAAAGAATTATTCATAATTTTTAAAGCATTTTTGACTTGCGCGTTATACCCGCATTACACATTTTAACGAACCGAGCTGCACTTGAAACAAATTCAGAAAATCACAAAAATAGTCTTAAAATATTACAAATATCCTGAAGTTTATAAAAACAAAAATTTTGAAATTTTAAAATAATTTTTGAAACGCAATTTATACCCGCTTTTATCAATTAAACGATTCAACGCGCGGTTAAAATTAATCCTAAAAATTCCCAAAATAATTTTAAAATTCTCAGAATATTCCAAACTTAAATAAATATGAGTTTCATAATTTTTGAAAAATTTTAGAATTAAATACGGATTTTATAAATAAATGAAATCAGAAAATCATACAGGGCTAAATAATTGATGAAATATTGATTTCTAAATTTTATAAAATCCCAAAAATAATTATTTTAATTATAAAGTCATAAAAATATTTTTGAAAGATAATTTAAATATTTATGAAATTAGATTTTCAATAAAATCACTTTTAAAGACAAAAACAAAACGATACGACTCAGTAATTAATAATACAAATAATCCTCAATCACAACTAAGTCCCACACAATTAATATTACATACAACACATAGTAGACAGAATATCCATCCAATCCCTAATATTACTAAACGAACTCAATTTACCGATATCAATAAAATGATCGGTTTTCAAATAAACTTTTGAAAATAATACATTTAAAGAAATATTTTCAGAAATTAACAAGGATCAATATAACACTCAACAATTAGCACATTACCATTTAATAACACAAACTCGTCAAATAGGAATAAAATATCCCCAATTTTATTCCTTCTATATCAGAAAATCACATAAACATATTCAAATATTATTAATAATAATTCTGAAAATACGGGATATCACAATCTACCCTCCTTATAAGGATTCCGTCCTCGGAATCAGCAGAAGAAAGCAATAAGGGATCTTCTAGCCAACTTTCCATTTCCAAATAACCTCAATTTTCCATAATCTCAAATAAATCTTGTATTCTTTGTATAATAAAACTTTTATAGGAACTTTGTTGTGCACCACTGTTCCATTCACACCTCTTGATCAATTCTTCAATAGAATCACTTTTACTGATCGCGAGAAAGAAGAATAGAGAGAAAGATAGAGGGAAGAAAAGAAAGAAAGATAGAGAGAGAAATAAAAGAAACAGATCGACTTCGTTGTATGCCACTGATATTATAATCGCATCGCAGTCCACTGTCTTCCTTGATAATTCCATCACATCGCCTTACTTTGACTTGAGATAACTCAGCTTAACTTAATTGACATACCTTCGAATATTTGGAATGATACAATCATGGAATTTCAAAAAGAAAAGTATTTGATACCATAACGGAACCAAAATCTGAATTTGAGAAAAAGTATTGTTAAAATAAAAGAATAACTGAGAGATCAATATGATCAAACGAACTTGGTATTGCGTGTCTAAATTAAGACACTACTAAAGGTTGTTAACCTTCATGTATTCACAATACACATAAGTGATGGCGTCCCATCCAACTCCTATCACACAGACAGGTATACCTTGTGTCCCCTATAGTTAGGGTTGTTCATCCCAGTCAGAATAAAAGAATATCAAAGTGATCGAAAATCAAATGAATAAAACTGAAAAGATTTCAAAGCTGATATTTCTGAAGGAATGAAATCCAGAGAAAAAAATTATGGCACCAAATGAGCAAGTGGTGTCACATCACCAAGAAACCATCCACCAAATAAGAAAAGTGGAAGTTAAATTATCATAATTTGGCAGAGCTATCAAAACCTGAAAAATAGGCTTCATGACAGCCTCTAGCACATTTAAAACACAGATATGATTGAAAATAAGTGTTAGGGAATATATCATCTAACAATCACTTCTTTTTGAGAGATGTCAAAAGGGATTATAGATTTAGAAGGTATTGTCAAAGTCTTAATATTTATCTTCAATTTGAACTCTCCAGTTGACTCGCCATCTGATTCTAGACGCTTCTTCATGTTCCAAAGATATCGATAATCTTCATCATCGTCGAACCGTAGTAGTCTCGAAAGATTCCACCATAGAAGTTTGCAGCTTACCGGAGTTCCATCCAGCTCAGTGCAATCATCTCAAACGAATGCACCTATCTTAACTTACTCGTTGGTACTATATCCAATAGTCCAAAAGGAACTCGATATGAGCTCAAGCGTCCTCACATAGCTATACACACTCCTACACACTCTCGTTTCTAGTTTACTATAACCTCAGCTCTGATACCAACCTGTAACGCCCCCAAATCCGGGGTCAGAGGATTTGGTCGTCACTATAAAACCTCAATCCAAATCAACCTGTTTAATCAATAAACAAATGCCAGCGGAAGATATTTAACATAAATGACCCCAACTAATCCAAGATCTTTTAAGGTTACAGTTCTAGAAACAAGATATCCAAATTCCACAATAATTTTTTTTTTTTCACTTTCTTTCAAAACTCTTTTCAATAATTCTCAATATCCAAACTTAACCCGCTAGTATAACTTCGAAATGAAGTATACTAGGCCTAAATAAAATACACAACTATAATATAATATAATATAATATAAATAACTTTACATAATAAAACTTACACTAGTCCGCAAACCCTGGACCAACCACCTTCGAAAAGCTTCTTCTTTGCTTCCTCGAATTACGCGGCTAAACAGCAAGCTAATCCTCACTGGAGGTTAAAAATTTAAAAACAGGCAAGTATGAGCGGAAGAAATGCTCAGCAAGATCATTATAGTAAATATAGGGTCGTTTGATATAAAACCGACATCTGCATCAGAGCAACACATTTAAAATCATAATTGCTGAATCATAAAACCTTAGTTGAGGAATCCCAGATTTAATTCCTTAATTATATTCAAAACCATTTTGATATTTTTGAGCGAAATGCTTCAGCAATACTTTGAATCTTGACGAGAGCAAAGCTCGTAAAATAGTGTTTACGGAAATATCGTAAACAACAATAACATGAAACAATGATTATGGATTGAATCATAAACTTTATTCAAAACTGAACTCTGGAAATTAATACTTATTTTTCTGTCATATCAAATTAGATATCAATACGAACTTTGATGCTCACAACATTCCATACTGAAGTCAACATCATTCATCTATACTAATACCACCTTTGATATTTAACAACAACGTAAGTATCAGCATAAATCACAATCTGAATCAAAACCGCACTTTACCATTATTCCAAAACAGAAACAGTTGATAAATCATTTATTCTATGAATATCAAAAATGATATGATAATTTAGATTATGATCATTCTCCGACGGACGTACTATCACATGCTGATCAGCCCGTGTGATAGCACAAGGTCATGATTCGTAGAAACGTGACCCCAAAATCACTAGTACTCAAATAAAAGGCATAACTAGCCTGTGGCAAAATGGTGTCATAATATTTCATATGGCACTTAGAAATAGCCCTCCGCTGGACCGTCCGTCCCGGTCACTTACGCAATTATGATCCAATCTTAAAACCTTTTATTGAAATGGGGTCATAATAACCGACACCCGAAATAATTTTATTCCCCCAATTCTTGGGTATGAATATTCGCAACCAAATCACTTTTCTCAAAATCCCAAAACATTTATAAATCCAATAATTGGATAAGTAAAATCACTTGACTATTCTGAACATAGAATAGCAGAGGGTACTTGCGTAAACAGAATAATTTAATTCAGCGATATGTAAACCATTTATCGATTCTAAACTGAGATAGGGAAAACAATACTTGCATGATACGATTCAAAATAAAGATCACTTGAATAATAAGTGATGATAGAAATACTTGCATAATATGATTTGAAATAAACGTCACTTGAACGATAAGTGAAGTCAGGGATACTTGCCTTTGAGTTTTTTTAGCAGTTAATCACACTCGCAAAACCACATCTATTCTGATATTCTGTCTCAAAACATCACCGTCCTTCTTTTCAACACTTTACTGATATACTGCTCATGCAATTGCTAGAAGCCAGATATCCAATACCATTCCATTTCATTCTTTATCCAACGTCTTGTCTTGATCAACTCGAGAGATCCACATCTATAATTAAAAGATATAGCTTTAATTGTCTAAATGATAATTACTTGACGAACGGCGCGTCAAAACCCTATCGTCTACCCATACGATAGCCCACATATAAATATAACAGACAAACACAGGACTCTTAATCCACACACACACAATTCACATAGCACATAAGCACATAACTCATGTATCACTTAATTCATATCACATATGACTCAGTTCGTCAAAAGGGTCGACTCGATATTTTTAAAACTGAAATCAGGTCAAAAATATAATTTTTCGATCAATAATCGACTCAGAATAACTTGTAAAACAAACGACCTTTTGAAACAAAAAGGATTTGGGTCTCGAAAGTATTTTTAATGAAAGCGGAATATTTTTCTGAGTCTGTACGCGTTCGTTTCGTATTAAACGGACGAACGGTTTATTTAATATGAATTTTTGAACATTTTTCGGAATTAAAACAGGTCTCCGAATCATTTATAACTAAATAATAGGGCCCGAACACTCGAAAATAATTTTATAAGAATTATTGAGCCTGGAAAATAATTTAAAATAATATTTTCTTGGAAATCGGACAACACCTCCTCTATTTCTCGAACTGCCAGTCGATATCATATCGACACAACCAACAACAATCAACACAATAATTTATATTTACGCGTATAAACACTCCAGAAATGAATAACACGGCCACCTGAACCAAAACTCGGACCAAAAGTGACTTCTCCAACAATTTCTAAAAATTATGAAATAAATATATAAACATTAACATGCTATAATATACACAAGTACGAAGGCGGAATTTCGGAATCGTTACCCAAAATAATTTCTGATCACCCCGAAGAGAAAATCTGATGTCCGGAAAATATCTCCAGAAAAATCCGAAATTAATAGCGATAGATATATAAACGCTGAGATGCCATGTGGAGTAATCACCACCTCCAAACTCTTTTTCTACGCCCCGAAAATAAATTAAAACGGAAATATGCCCCGCAAATTTTCTTCTCAAAACCTTGCAATATATATACCTATGCGTAGGTATCGAAGCGCTGATCGTTTATATATATAATAATTGAAATTTGGATGAACGGTTTGTAAGATATGAATTTTTGAAAATTAAAAATTATAAAATAGGGGAGACAGAACAGAGAAGAGAAACAGATTGGGGAAGGGGGGTCGCGGTAAACAAATAAAAGGGGGGGTTGGTTTGCCAGGTGGGGTGGGTGGGGGTGTACACGTTTTCTATATTTTTTTTTATTTTTTTTTTATCTACTGTACTATTTCCAGTACTTATCAACATACAAGCCTAATTTTGTCCCGAAATTTAGAATTTAACGAGCAGATTTACGGGTACAATTAACCCGAAAATTACCAAATAAGTTTTAAAATTCTCGAAATAATTAAAAACTAATACAATAAAATTTTCATAATTTTTAAAGCATTTTTGACTTGCGCGTTATACCCGCATTACACATTTTAACGAACCGAGCTGCACTTGAAACAAATTCAGAAAATCACAAAAATAGTCTTAAAATATTACAAATATCCCGAAGTTTATAAAAACAAAAATTTTGAAATTTTAAAATAATTTTTGAAACGCAATTTATACCCGCTTTTATCAATTAAACGATTCAACGCGCGGTTAAAATTAATCCTAAAAATTCCCAAAATAATTTTAAAATTCTCAGAATATTCCAAAATTAAATAAATATGAGTTTCATAATTTTTGAAAAATTTTAGAATTAAATACGGATTTTATAAATAAATGAAATCAGAAAATCATACAGGGCTAAATAATTGATGAAATATTGATTTCTAAATTTTATAAAATCCCAAAAATAATTATTTTAATTATAAAGTCATAAAAATATTTTTGAAAGATAATTTAAATATTTATGAAATTAGATTTTCAATAAAATCACTTTTAAAGACAAAAACAAAACGATACGACTCAGTAATTAATAATACAAATAATCCTCAATCACAACTAAGTCCCACACAATTAATATTACATACAACACATAGTAGACAGAATATCCATCCAATCCCTAATATTACTAAACGAACTCAATTTACCGATATCAATAAAATGATCGGTTTTCAAATAAACTTTTGAAAATAATACATTTAAAGAAATATTTTCAGAAATTAACAAGGATCAATAAAACACTCAACAATTAGCACATTACCATTTAATAACACAAACTCGTCAAATAGGAATAAAATATCCCCAATTTTATTCCTTCTAAATCAGAAAATCACATAAACATATTCAAATATTATTAATAATAATTCTGAAAATACGGGATATCACAGTTGAGAAACAAGTCTGTGTATTTAGTGCGAGTGTTGTGGAGAAACCCAGTGGTTGAAGAATCAACCTGGGAGCTTGAAAATGAAATGTTAGAGAAATACCCTCATTTGTTTTCGTAGAAGATTCTGAGGACATAATCCTATTAAGGGGGGGGGGAGAATGTAACGACCGGGAAATTTACGTTGTATGATATCATATTTATAATAAAATATATGTATTAATATGTCATTTATATGTGATTAAATGTGTTGAGTCATTAAACCTTAACAGCTATGTGTTACGTGTTATCTGTTTTGATCCAAATGTGTTTTGGACATTTATTGAGTGTTTTATTGTAAGTTAGATATCTTATATCAAAACCCGTACAACTCAAAACCATGTTTTAAAAGCCCGTATTTCAAACAAAATCATTGGCCCCATTTTGCCAAAAATGCCCTATACCATATCGTTATTCTGAACCCCTAGATGTTTTACAAATTGACCTTTTTCGCGAAAAACGGCTTTTCCGGGCCCCTTCGGGTACCAAAAACCCCACAAAAATCACATTTTTATTTTTATATGATCATGAAATTATCATATATCATTTTTCTTTGCATTTTTGTAATATTCACAATTTTTGGAAATTTTTAGCATTAATTTTGTATTTATTGGATATTTAAAAATTCAATATTAATACCCAAAAATAATAAAAATTGGGGCCAAATATTTTTATTAGGAGTATAATTGGCCCCTTAATTTTATTTAGTGGTATTATTTTACATAGTATAAATATCTGATATTTCAGTAATTATCTATTAATTAATTATAAAAAAATCAGAAAATAAACAGAAAATTCAGAAAAAGGAATTAGGGTTCCTGAGTATTCTTGCGGATCAAAGCCAATTTGATCGTGATTCCGGTGTCAGAAATCGAAGTGTGAGTAACCGATTTGAAGCCCAAAGCCTGTTCTATCAGATTATCACGTCAAAATCATCAACGGAGGTATTGATTTGTATTTCTTAATTTTCGGATTTAAACTCGAATTAGGGGTTCTTGTTTGATTGATTGTTAGATGTTTTCGTTGCCATAAGCGTGTAGATCGTTAAATTCCCTGTCGATACATGTCTGTTTCGTCGAGTTTGGTTTGGTTGTTGGTGTCGCCGGAAAACCGCCGCTAGCGGCGGCTGTTCTTCGTTTTCTGGTGGTGTTGCCGACGAACGAAGAAGGAGAAAAACAAGGGAAGGCTGTCGGCTTGATTATCGAACAAAAACGAAGAGAAAGCAGCCTAGCATCGCGTGGTTCGTTGTCGATTCGAATCGCCGGAAAATCAGCCGCCGGCGTCGGGTTTTTCTGGGTAGCTGCTGTTCTTCCCGACCCGAGGTCGACCCGGTTTCGACCCGGGAAACGACCCGGGTTCGATCCTAAAAACCCAAACCCTAATTTTGTTTTTGTGTTTCTGATTAATTAATTATTTATTTATATTTTTAGTATATTAAAAAATCAGTTTTTAATAATTCTAAAAATCCAACAAATATTAGATTTAAATTCTGAAAAAAATAATATTATTTACTTCTGAATTAATTTATTAATTTATAAATTCGAATTTAATTATTTAATTATTTATCTAATTATTTATTAGTTATCTAATTAATTAATAATTAGGTAATTAATTAGTAATTAGGTAATTAATTAAAGATTAAATAATACGAGTAACTCGTATTTATGCGAGTAGTGATTCGATAATGAGAATTATTATTCGAGCGTTAGTTATTCGAATAATATTGCAGTAATTGTTCGTATCGTATAATTAAATACCGATAATTAATTGATTAACGAATCGTTTAAATTCCGATAATAATATATTAATTCGGTAGTATTCGAGAATAGTGCGTAGCTCGTATTTATACGAGTGTTTAATCGATGAGTTGTAAATATTTGCAATAAATTGTGATTAATCCTAATAATTAGGGATTAATTATTTAAAATTAGTAAATAATTATCTATTAATTAATTATTTATTAGTTATTTATTTATTAAATATTTAAAAAGTGATTAATTATTTCGATAATTAGTCACATAATTTTCGATAAATCATAACTTCTTCATTTTAACTCCAAAAATTAAAAAAAAAATATTTTTGACTTTGATTTTTCTTAAATAATTATTTAAAAATTATTTTGGGATTTAAAAATTAGCAATAATTGTTTATATTGAATAATAAATTGAATTATCAGTGTTTAATTGATAATAATTCAACCGTTAGTCCGAATTGAGCGAAACGAAAGCCTGTTGACTCAGAAAAATGAATTCTTTTCACTAAAAATAATATGAAGACTTAATTTCTTCTCGAAATTAGTTGACCTTATTGATTGCTTGATTATCAGTCGAAATACGTGCCGAGACGAGTTCGAAAAATTCCGGAAAAATGGGAAATGAAGCAGAAGGTGATCAACGGAGCAATCAGCGAATCGATTTCGATTCTAAAAATTATTTTAACTATAAAAATGATTATGTACTTATGTGCTTATGTGTATTATGTGGTTAATCGAGTCTTACTTGTTTATATGTAATATTCGAGTTGGTTATAAACATATGGGTAAATAGTAAGAACAAAATGAAGTCGATTTAAGGTACGACAGAAGTACAAAATGACTTAACCAATCTATTTTGCTAACAGAAACTAAGCCAGCAAGGCAAGTCAAGTAGGGGATAGACGGAAGTAATTTAATTGCAGTAAGTCGCACAGAAGGCAAGTTTCTCCTCTATTCTATTTTTCCAGAATAGTGACATTCTCTTCAGATTCTTGTTACATTTGCATTACTTTAACTCCTTTATTCATATCTCAGTTCGATTCTTGAATTATTCTTTTCATTTGAATTTATTATTCATATTCCAATTATTACTCACAATTATTAACATATTCTGGTGATTAGAATATATCAAAGTATACCGATTGTTCCGGTTGCTATTCCAGGGACTGGATAACATTACTTTTGGGGATTAAGGTTACTTAATCCTAAGGACCGGAACATAACCGGATCCTTGAGATAGGTCGTAGTGCCTGGGTGCCCGACGGGATCTATATAGTGAGATATAGATCTGCACTGTATCCTGGCTGATCAGCAGGGTATAGCTGCGAACTTGAGTCCAGTGTAGTTCGTTTGTATTCGCCAGCAATAACCTTCTTTTGATTCTTATAAGGTTATATCTTTGCAGATAAACCTGGGATACGGATTCAGTTATATTGCTTTAACATTGTGTATATTTTGTAGACTTGTTGAGCAATTTTGGCTCACCCCTTTTTGTTGTTATTCACCTTATTGTTTCAGTTAAGAAGGAATATGAAACCGTCAGATTACGAGTGGTAAAGAAGCGGGTCAAGCCTCGGGATCCTCTTATACCCAAGGTGTTCATCCCTATCCAGGAAGAAAGCTTTCAGTTGCCCTTGTAGGTGGAGTGTTGATAGATAGTATGTGTGTTTGAATAAAAGCTGAACTTAGTTTAAAATGAGTTAGATAATGGTTTGTAATAAAGAAAGTATGTGAGATTTTAAATGTTGGTTTGTAATAAAAGTAGTTAGTGGTTCTTGTTTTCATACTTCAACCTAGAAAGATCCTGGTAGTTGTTAAGTGGTTTAATTTCATTTCTTTATTATTTATTAATAAGCTTGTACAGGTTGGGTGATTAGCTCATAACACCCAGACTTATACCCCGGGTCTGGAGGGCGTTACAGTTGACTTATATGAAAGTGGAACTAAGAGGTGGTAAAAGATGACAAATTGGATGTATATGATGTTAGCATGTTAATTGTACAAATATATGGTGGAAAATGACTATTATAGGGTGCAAATTGACTCTAATATGGTGGAAAGTGACTTACATGGTTGCTTAGAGCCAAAATGTAGAACAAAATTAACTTGTATGAAAGTGGCATTAATAGGTGGTAAAATGATGTCAAATTGGATGTATAAGATGTTAAGATGTTAATTGTACAAATATATGGTGGAAATTGAAACTTATAGGGTGCAAAGTGACTCTAATATGGTGAAAAATGACTTGCATGGTTGATTAGAGCCAAAATGTGGAAAAAATTAACTTGTATGAAAGTGGCATTAATAGGTGGTAAAAGGATGTCAAATTGGATGTATATGGTGTTAACATGTTAATTGCTATATATATGGTGGAAAGTGACTCTTATAGGGTGCAAAGTGACTCTAATATGGTTGAACGTGACTTACATGGTTGATTAGAACCAAAATGTGGAACAATATTGACTTATAAGAAAGTGGAACTAAGAGGTGGTAAAAGATGTAAAATTGGATGTATATGATGTTAGCATGTTAATTGTACAAATATATGGTGGAAATTGACACTTATAGGGTGCAAAGTAACTCTAATATGGTGATAAATGACTTACATGGTTGATTAGAGCTAAAATGTGGAACAAAATTAACTTGTATGAAAGTGGCATTAATAGGTGATAAAAGGATGTCAAATTGGATGTATATGATGTTCACATGTTAATTGCTATATATATGGTGGTAATTGACTCTTATAGGGTGCAAAGTGACTCTAATATGGTGAAACATGACTTAAATGGTTGATTAGAACCAAAATGTGGAACAATATTGACTAGTATGAAAGTGGAACTAAGAGGTGGTAAAAGATGTCAACTTGGATGTATATGATGTTAGCATGTTAATTATACAAATAAATGGTGGAAATTGACACTTATAGGGTGCAATGTGACTCTAATATGGTGAAAAATGACTTACATGATTGATTAGAGCCAAATGTGGAAGAAAATTAACTTGTATGAAAGTGGCATTAATAGGTGGTAAAATGATGTCAAATTGGATGTATATGATGTTAACATGTTAATTGTACAATTATATGGTGTAAATTGACACTTATACGGTGCAAAGTGACTCTAATATGGTGATAAATGACTTACATGGTTGATTAGAGCCAAAATGTAGAACAAAATTAACTTGTATGAAAGTGGCATTAATAGGTGGTAAAAGGATGTCAAATTGGATGTATGTGGTGTTAACATGTTAATTGCTATATATATGGTGGAAAGTGACTCTTATAGGGTGCAAAGTGACTCTAATATGGTTGAACGTGACTTACATGGTTGATTAGAACCAAAATGTGGAACAATATTGACTTGTATGAAAGTGGAACTAAGATGTGGTAAAAGGATGTAAAATTGGATGTATATGATGTTAGCATGTTAATTATACAAATATATGATGGAAAGTGACTATTATAGGGTGCAAAGTGACTCAAATATTGTGAAAAGTGACTTACATGGTTGATTAGAGCCAAAATGTAGAACAACATTAACTTGTATAAAAGTGGCATTAATAAGTGGTAAAATGATGTCAAATTGGATGTATATGATGTTAACATGTTAATTGTACAAATATATGGTGGAAATTGACACTTATAGGGTGCAAAGTGACTCTAATATGGTGAAAAATGACTTACATGATTGATTAGAGCCAAATGTGAAAGAAAATTAACTTGTATGAAACTGGCATTAATAGGTGGTAAAAGGATGTCGAATTGGATGTATATGATGTTAACATGTTAATTGCTATATATGTGGTGGAAAGTGACTCTTATAGGGTGCAAAGTTACTCTAATATGGTGAAACGAGACTTACATGGTTGATTATAACCAAAATGTGGAACAATGTTGACTTATATGAAAGTGGAAATAAGAGGTGGTAAAATATGTCAAATTGGATGTATATGATGTTAGCATGTTAATTGTACAAATTTATGGTGGAAATTGACACTTATAGCGTGAAAAATGACTTACCTGGTTGATTAGAGCCAAAATGTAGAACAAAATTAACATTTATGAAAGTGGCATTAATAGCTGGTAAAATGATGTCAAATTGGATGTATATGATGTTAACATGTTAATTGTACAATTATATGGTGGAAATTGACACTTATACGGTGCAAAATGACTCTAATATGGTGGAAAATGACTTACATGGTTGATTAGAGCCAAACTGTGGAACAAAATTAACTTGTATGAAAGTGGCATTAATAGGTGGTAAAAGATGTCAAATTGGATGTATATGATGTTAACATGTTAATTGCTATATTTATGGTGGAGAATAACTCTTATAAGGTGCAAAATGACTATAATATGGTGAAACGTGACATACATGGTAGATTAGAGCCAAAATGTGGAACAATATTGACTTATATGAAAGGGGAACTAAAAGGTGGTAAAAGATGTCAAATTGGTTGTATATTATGTTAGCAAATATATGGTGGAAAATGACTATTATAGGGTGCAAAGTGACTCTAATATGGTGGAAAGTGACTTACATGGTTGATTAGAGCCAAAATGTAGAACAAAATTAACTTGTATGAAAGTGGCATTAATAGGTGGTAAAATGATGTCAAATTGGAAGTATATGATGTTAACATGTTAATTGTACAAATATATGGTGGAAATTGACACTTATAGGGTGCAAAGTGACTCTAATATGGTGAAAAATGACTTACATGATTGATTAGAGCCAAATGTGGAAGAAAATTAACTTGAATGAAAGTGGCATTAATAGGTGGTAAAAGGATGTGAAATTGGATGTATATGATGTTAACATGTTAATTATACAAATATATGATGGAAAGTGACTATTATAGGGTGCAAAGTGACTCTTATATTGTGGAAAGTGACTTACATGGTTGATTAGAGCCAAAATGTAGAACAAAATTAACTTGTATGAAAGTGGCATTAATAGGTGGTAAAATAATGTCAATTTGGATGTATATGATGTTAACATATTAATTGTACAAATATATGGTGGAAATTGACACTTATAGGGTGCAAAGTGACTCTAATATGGTGAAAAATGACTTACATGATTGATTAGAGCCAAATGTGGAAGAAAATTAACTTGTATGAAAGTGGCATTAATAGGTGGTAAAAGGATGTCAAATTGGATGTATATGATGTTAACATGTTAATTGTTATATATATGGTGGAAAGTGACTCTTGTATGGTGTAAAGTGACTCTAATATGGTGAAACGTGACTTACATGGTTGATTAGAACCAAAATGTGGAACAATGTTGACTTATATGAAAGTGGAACTAAGAGGTGGTACATGAAGTCAAATTGGATGTATATGATGTTAGCATGTTAATTGTACAAATATATGGTGGAAAATGACTATTATAGGGTGCAAAGTGACTCTAATATGGTGGAAAGAGACTTACATGGTTGATTAGAGCCAAAATATAGAACAAAATTAACTTGTATGAAAGTGGCATTAATAAGTGGTAAAATAATGTCAAATTGGATGTATATAATGTTAAGATGTTAATTGTACAAATACATGGTGGAAATTGACACTTATAGGGTGCAAAGTGACTTTAATATGGTGAAAAATGACTTACATGGTTGATTAGAGCCAAAATGTGGAACAAAATTAACTTGTATGAAAGTGGCATTAATAGGTGGTAAAAGGATGTCAAATTGGATGTATATGGTGTTAACATGTTAATTGATATATATATATGGTGGAAAATGACTCTTATAGGGTGCAAAGTGACTCTAATATGGTTGAACGTGACTTACATGGTTGATTAGAACCAAAATGTGGAACAATATTGACTTATAAGAAAGTGGAACTAAGAGGTGGTAAAAGATGTCAAATTGGATGTATATGATGTTAGCAAGTTAATTGTACAAATATATGGTGGGAATTGACACTTATAGGGTGCAAAGAGACTCTAATATGGTGATAAATGACTTACATGGTTAATTAGAGCCAAAATGTGGAACAAAATTAACTTGTATGAAAGTGGCATTAATAGGTGGTAAAAGGATGTCAAATTGGATGTATATGATGTTCACATGTTAATAGCTATATATATGGTGGTAAGTGACTCTAATATGGTGCAAAGTGACTCTAATATGGTGAAACGTGACTTAAATGGTTGATTAGAACCAAAATGTTGAACAATATTGACTTGTATGAATGTGGAACTAAGAGGTGGTAAAAGGATGTCAAATTGGATGTATATGATGTTAGCATGTTAATTATACAAATATATGATGGAAAGTGACTATTATAGGGTGCAAAGTGACTCTAATATTGTGGAAAGTGACTTTCATGGTTCATTAGAGCCAACATGTAGAACAACATTAACTTGTTTGAAAGTGGCATTAATAAGTGGTAAAATGATGTCAAATTGGATGTATATGATGTTAACATGTTAATTGTACAAATATATGGTGGAAATTGACACTTATAGGGTGCAAAGTGACTCTAATATGGTGAAAAAAGACTTACATGATTGATTAGAGCCAAATGTGGAAGAAAATTAACTTGTATGAAAGTGGCATTAATAGGTGGTAAAAGGATGTCAAATTGGATGTATATGATGCTAACATGTTAATTGCTATATATATGGTGGAAAGTGACTCTTATAGGGTGTAAAGTGACACTAATATGGTGAAACGTGACTTACATGGTTGATTAGAACCAAAATTTGGAACAATATTGACTTATATGAAAGTGGAAGTAAGAGGTGGTAAAAGATGTCAAATTGGATGTATATTATGTTAGCATGTTAATTATACAAATATATGGTGGAAAGTGACTATATAGGGTGCAAAGTGACTCTAATATGGTGGAAAGTGACTTACATGGTTGATTAGAGCCAAAATGTAGAACAAAATTAACTTGTATGAAAGTGGCATTAATAGGTGGTAAAATGATGTCAAATTGGATGTATATGTTGTTAACATGTTAATTGTACAAATATATGGTGGAAATTGACACTTGTAGGTTGTAAAGTGACTCTAATATGGTGAAAAATGACACACATGATTGATTAGAGCCAAATGTGGAAGAAAATTAACTTGTATGAAACTGGCATTAATAGGTGGTAAAAGGATGTCGAATTGGATGTATATGATGTTAACATGTTAATTGCTATATATGTGGTGGAAAGTGACTCTTATAGGGTGCAAAGTGACTCTAATATGGTGAAACGTGACTTACATGGTTGATTAGAACCAAAATGTGGAACAATGTTGACTTATATGACAGTGGAAATAAGAGGTGGTAAAATATGTCAAATTGGATGTATATGATGTTAGCATGTTAATTGTACAAATTTATGGTGGAAATTGACACTTATAGCGTGCAAAATGACTCTAATATGGTGAAAAATGACTTACCTGGTTGATAAGAGCCAAAATGTAGAACAAAATTAACTTTTATGAAAGTGGCATTAATAGCTGGTAAAATGATGTCAAATTGGATGTATATGATGTTAACATGTTAATTGTACAATTATATGGTGGAAATTGACACTTATACGGTGCAAAATGACTCTAATATGGTGGAAAATGACTTACATGGTTGATTAGAGCCAAACTGTGGAACAAAATTAACTTGTATGAAAGTGGCATTAATAGGTGGCAAAAGATGTCAAATTGGATGTATATGATGTTAACATGTTAATTGCTATATTTATGGTGGAGAATAACTCTTATAAGGTGCAAAATGACTATAATATGGTGAAACGTGACATAAATGCTAGATTAGAGCCAAAATATGGAACAATATTGACTTATATGAAAGTGGAACTAAGAGGTGGTAAAAGATGTCAAATTGGTTGTATATGATGTTAGCAAATATATGGTGGAAAATGACTATTATAGGGTGCAAAGTGACTCTAATATGGTGGAAAGTGACTTACATGGTTGATTAGAGCGAAAATGTAGAACAAAATTAACTTGTATGAAAGTGGTATTAATAGGTGGTAAAATGATGTCAAATTGGATGTATATGATGTTAACATGTTTATTGTACAAATATATGGTGGAAATTGACACTTATAGGGTGCAAAGTGACTCTAATATGGTGAAAAATGACTTACATGATTGATTAGAGCCAAATGTGGAAGAAAATTAACTTGAATGAAAGTGGCATTAATAGGTGGTAAAAGGATGTCAAATTGGATGTATATGATGTTAACATGTTAATTATACAAATATATGATGGAAAATGACTATTATAGGGTGCAAAGTGACTCTAATATTGTGGAAAGTGACTTACATGGTTGATTAGAGCCAAAATGTAGAACAAAATTAACTTGTATGAAAGTGGCATTAATATGTGGTAAAATAATGTCAATTTGGATGTATATGATGTTAACATATTAATTGTACAAATATATAGTGGAAATTGACACTTATAGGGTGCAAAGTGACTCTAATATGGTGAAAAATGACTTACATGATTGATTAGAGCCAAATGTGGAAGAAAATTAACTTGTATGAAAGTGGCATTAATAGGTGGTAAAAGGATGTCAAATTGGATGTATATGATGTTAACATGTTAATTGCTATATATATGGTGGAAAGTGACTCTTGTATAGTGTAAAGTGACTCTAACATGGTGAAACGTGACTTACATGGTTGATTAGATCCAAAATGTGGAACAATATTGACTTATATGAAAGTGGAACTAAGAGGTGGTAAAAGATGTCAAATTCGATGTATATGATGTTAACATGTTAATTATACAAATATATGATAGAAAGTGACTATTATAGGGTGCAAAGTGACTCTAATATTGTGGAAAGTGACTTACATGGTTGATTAGAGCCAAAATGTAGAACAAAATTAACTTGTATGAAAGTGACATTGATAAGTGGTAAAATGATGTCAAATTGGATGTATATGATGTTAAGATGTTAATTGTACAAATACATGGTGGAAATTGACACTTATAGGGTGCAAAGTGACTCTAATATGGTGAAAAATGACTTACATGGTTGATTAGAGCCAAAATGTGGAAGAAAATTAACTTGTATGAAAGTGGCATTAATAGGTGGTAAAAGGATGTCAAATTGGATGTATATGGTGTTAACATGTTAATTGGTATATATATGGTGGAAAGTGACTCTTATAGGGTGCAAAGTGACTCTAATATGGTTGAACGTGACTTACATGGTTGATTGGAACCAAAATGTGGAACGATATTGACTTATAAGAAAGTGGAACTAAGAGGTGGTAAAAGATGTCAAATTGGATTTATATGATGTTAGCAAGTTAATTGTACAAATATATGGTGGGAACTGACACTTATAGGGTGCAAAGAGACTCTAATATGGTGATAAATGACTTACATGGTTAATTAGAGCCAAAATGTGGAACAAAATTAACTTGTATGAAAGTGGCATTAATAGGTGGTAAAAGGATGTCAAATTGGATGTATATGATGTTCACATGTTAATAGCTATATATATGGTGGTAAGTGACTCTTATATGGTGCAAAGTGACTCTAATATGGTGAAACGTGACTTAAATGGTTGATTAGAACCAAAATGTTGAACAATATTGACTTGTATGAAAGTGGAACTAAGAGGTGGTAAAAGGATGTCAAATTGGATGTATATGATGTTAGCATGTTAATTATACAAATATATGATGGAAAGTGACTATTATAGGGTGCAAAGTGACTCTAATATTGTGGAAAGTGACTTACATGGTTCATTAGAGCCAACATGTAGAACAACATTAACTTGTTTGAAAGTGGCATTAATAAGTGGTAAAATGATGTCAAATTGGATGTATATGATGTTAACATGTTAATTGTACAAATATATGGTGGAAATTGACACTTATAGGGTGCAAAGTGACTCTAATATGGTGAAAAAAGACTTACATGATTGATTAGAGCCAAATGTGGAAGAAAATTAACTTGTATGAAAGTGGCATTAATAGGTGGTAAAAGGATGTCAAATTGGATGTATATGATGCTAATATGTTAATTGCTATATATATGGTGGAAAGTGACTCTTATAGGGTGTAAAGTGACTCTAATATGGTGAAACGTGACTTACATGGTTGATTAGAACCAAAATTTGGAACAATATTGACTTATATGAAAGTGGAAGTAAGAGGTGGTAAAAGATGTCAAATTGGATGTATATTATGTTAGCATGTTAATTATACAAATATATGGTGGAAAGTGACTATATAGGGTGCAAAGTGACTCTAATATGGTGGAAAGTGACTTACATGGTTGATTAGAGCCAAAATGTAGAACAAAATTAACTTGTATGAAAGTGGCATTAATAGGTGGTAAAATGATGTCAAATTGGATGTATATGTTGTTAACATGTTAATTGTACAAATATATGGTGGAAATTGACACTTGTAGGTTGTAAAGTGACTCTAATATGGTGAAAAATGACTTACATGGTTGATTAGAGCCAAAATGTGGAAGAAAATTAACTTGTATGAAAGTGGCATTAATAGGTGGTAAAAGGATGTCAAATTGGATGTATATGGTGTTAACATGTTAATTGGTATATATATGGTGGAAAGTGACTCTTATTGGGTGCAAAGTGACACTAATATGGTTGAACGTGACTTACATGTTTGATTGGAACCAAAATGTGGAACGATATTGACTTATAAGAAAGTGGAACTAAGAGGTGGTAAAAGATGTCAAATTGGATGTATATGATGTTAGCAAGTTAATTGTACAAATATATAGTGGGAATTGACACTTATAGGGTGCAAAGAGACTCTAATATGGTGATAAATGACTTACATGGTTAATTAGAGCCAAAATGTGGAACAAAATTAACTTGTATGAAAGTGGCATTAATAGGTGGTAAAAGGATGTCAAATTGGATGTATATGATGTTCACATGTTAATAGCTATATATATGGTGGTAAGTGACTCTTATATGGTGCAAAGTGACTCTAATATGGTGAAACGTGACTTAAATGGTTGATTAGAACCAAAATGTTGAACAATATTGACTTGTATGAAAGTGGAACTAAGAGGTGGTAAAAGGATGTCAAATTGGATGTCTATGATGTTAGCATGTTAATTATACAAATATATGATGGAAAGTGACTCTTATAGGGTGCAAAGTGACTCTAATATGGTTGAACGTGACTTACATGGTTGATTGGAACCAAAATGTGGAACGATATTGACTTATAAGAAAGTGGAACTAAGAGGTGGTAAAAGATGTCAAATTGGATGTATATGATGTTAGCAAGTTAATTGTACAAATATATGGTGGAAATTGACACTTATTGGGTGCAAAGTGACTCTAATATGGTGATAAATGACTTACATGGTTGATTAGAGCCAAATGTGGAACAAAATAAACTTGTATGAAAGTGGCATTAATAGGTGGTAAAAGGATGTCAAATTGGATGTATATGATGTTCACATGTTAATTGCTATATATATGGTGGTAAGTGACTCTTATAGGGTGCAAAGTGACTCTAATATGGTGAAACGTGACTTAAATGGTTGATCAGAACCAAAATGTGGAACAATATTCACTTGTATGAAAGTGGAACTAAGAGGTGGTAAAAGGATGTCAAATTGGATGTATATGATGTTAGCATGTTAATTATACAAATATATGATGGAAAGTGACTATTATAGGGTGCAAAGTGACTCTAATATTGTGGAAAGTGACTTACATGGTTGATTAGAGCCAAAATGTAGAACAAAATTAACTTGTATGAAAGTGGAAATAATAAGTGGTAAAATGATGCCAAATCGAATGTATATGATGTTAACGTGTTAATTGTACAAATATATTGTGGAAATTGACACTTACAGGGTGCAAAGTGACTCTAATATGGTGAAAAATGACTTACATGATTGATTAGAGCCAAATGTGGAAGAAAATTAACTTGTATGAAAGTGGCATTAATAGGTTATAAAAGGATGTCAAATTGGATGTATATGATGTTAACATGTTAATTGCTATATATATGGTGGAAAGTGACTCTTATAGGGTGCAAAGTGACTCTAATATGGTGAAACGTGACTTACATGGTTGATTAGAACCAAAATGTGGAACAATGTTGACTTATATGAAAGTGGTACTAAGAGGTGGTAAAAGATGTCAAATTGGATGTATATGATGTTAGCATGTTAATTGTACAAATATATGGTGGAAATTGACACTTATAGCGTGCAAAATGACTCTAATATGGAGAAAAATGACTTACCTGGTTAATTAGAACTAAAATGTAGAACAAAATTAACTTTTATGAAAGTGGCATTAATAGCTGGTAAAATGATGTCAAATTGGATGTATATGATGTTAACATGTTAATTGTACAATTATATGGTGGAAATTGACACTTATACGGTGCAAAGTGACTCTAATATGGTGGAAAATGACTTACATGGTTGATTAGAGCCAAACTGTGGAACAAAATTAACTTGTATGAAAGTGGCATTAAGAGGTGGTAAAAGATGTCAAATTGGTTATATATGATGTTAGCATGTTAATTGTACAAATATATGGTGGAAAATGATTATTATAGGGTGCAAAGTGACTCTAATATGGTGCAAAGTAACTTACATGGTTGATTAGAGCCAAAATGTAGAACAAAATTAACTTGTATTAAAGTGGCATTAATAGGTGGTAACATGATGTCAAATTGGATGTATATGATGTTAACATGTTAATTGTACAAATATATGGTGGAAATTGACACTTATAGGGTGCAAAGTGACTCTAATATGGTGAAAAATGACTTACATGATTGATTAGAGCCAAATGTGGAAGAAAATTAACTTGAATGAAAGTGGCATTAATAGGTGGTAAAAGGATGTCAAATTGGATGTATATGATGTTAACATGTTAATTATACAAATATATGATGGAAAGTGACTATTATAGGGTGCAAAGTGACTCTAAAATTGTGGAAAGTGACTTACATGGTTGATTAGAGCCAAAATTTCGAACAAAATTAACTTGTATGAAAGTGGCATTAATAGGTGATAAAATAAAGTCAAATTGGATGTATATGATGTTAACATGGTAATTGTACAAATATATGGTGGAAATTGACACTTATAGGGTGCAAAGTGACTCTAATATGGTGAAAAATGACTTACATGATTGATTAGAGCCAAATGTGGAAGAAAATTAACTTGTAGGAAA
The DNA here is from genome assembly GCF_009905375.1 of Apium graveolens. NCBI lineage: Eukaryota > Viridiplantae > Streptophyta > Magnoliopsida > Apiales > Apiaceae > Apium > Apium graveolens. The sequence goes on along the minus strand of NC_133655.1, from coordinate 28,134,620 downwards.
GTGGCATTAATAGGTGGTAAAAGAATGTCAAATTGGATGTATATGATGTTAACATGTTAATTGCTATATATATGGTGGAAAGTGACTCTTATAGGGTGCAAAGTAACTCTAATATGGTGAAACGTGACTTACATGGTTGATTAGAACTAAAATGTGGAACAATGTTGACTTATATGAAAGTGGAACTAAGAGGTGGTAAAAGATGTCAAATTGGATGTATATGATGTTAGCATGTTAATTGTACAAATTTATGGTGGAAATTGACACTTATAGGGTGCAAAATGACTCTAATATGGTGAAAAATGACTTACATGGTTGATTAGAGCCAAAATGTAGAACAAAATTAACTTGTATGAAAGTGGCATTAATAGGTGGTAAAAGGATGTCAAATTGGATGTATATGATGTTAGCATGTTAATTATACAAATATATGGTGGAAAATGACTATTATACGGTGCAAAGTGACTCTAATATGGTGGAAAATGACTTACATGGTTGGTTAGAGCCAAAATGTAGAACAAAATTAACTTGTATAAAAGTGGCATTAATAGGTGATAAAATGATGTCAAATTGGATGTATATGATGTTAAGATGTTAATTGTACAAATATATGGTGGAAATTGACACTTATAGGGTGCAAAGTGACTCTAATATGGTGAAAAATGACTTACATGGTTGATTAGAGCCAAAATGTGGAAGAAAATTAACTTGTATGAAAGTGGCATTAATAGGTGGTAAAAGGATGTCAGATTGGATGTATATGGTGTTAACATGTTAATTGCTATATATATGGTGGAAAGTGACTCTTATAGGGTGCAAAGTGACTCTAATATGGTTGAACGTGACTTACATGGTTGATTAGAACCAAAAGGTGGAACAATATTGACTTAAAGAAAGTGGAACTAAGAGGTGGTAAAAGATGTCAAATTGGATGTATATGATGTTAGCATGTTAATTGTACAAATATATGGTGGAAATTGACACTTATAGGGTGCAAAGTGACTCTAATATGGTGATAAATGACTTACATCGTTGATTAGAGCCAAAATGTGGAACAAAATTAACTTGTATGAAAGTGGCATTAATTGGTGGTAAAAGGATGTCAAATTGGATGTATATGATGTTCACATGTTAATTGCTATATATATGGTGGTAATTGACTATTATAGGGTGCAAAGTGACTCTAATATGGTGAAACAAGACTTACATGGTTGATTAGAACCAAAATGTGGAACAAATATTGACTTATATGAAAGTGGAACTAAGAGGTGGTAAAAGATGTCAAATTGGATGTATATGATGTTAGCATGTTAATTGTACAAATATATGGTGGAAAATGACTATTATAGGGTGCAAAGTGACTCTAAATGGTGGAAAGTGACTTACATGGTTGGTTAGAGCCCAAATGTAGAACAAAATTAACTTGTATGAAAGTGGCATTAATAGGTGGTAAAATGATGTCAAATTGGATGTATATGATGTTAAGATGTTAATTGTACAAATATATGGTGGAAATTGACACTTATAGGGTGCAAAGTGACTCTAATATGGTGAAAAATGACTTGCATGGTTGATTATAACCAAAATGTGGAACAATGTTGACTTATATGAAAGTGGAACTAGGAGGTGGTAAAAGATGTCAAATTGGATGTATATGATGTTGGCATGTTAATTGTACAAATTTATGGTGGAAATCGACACTTATAGGGTGCAAAATGACTCTAATATGGTGAAAAATGACTTACATGGTTGATTAAAGCCAAAATGTAGAACAAAATTAACTTGTATGAAAGTGGCATTAATAGGTGGTAAAAGGATGTCAAATTGGATGTATATGATGTGAGCATGTTAATTGTACAAATATATGGTGGAAAATGACTATTATAGGGTGCAAAGTGACTCTAATATGGTGGAAAGTGACTTACATGGTTGGTTAGAGCCAAAATGTAGAACAAAATTAACTTGTATGAAAGTGGCATTAATAGGTGGTAAAATGATGTCAAATTGGATGTATATGATGTTAAGATGTTAATTGTACAAATATAGTGTGGAAATTGACACTTATAGGGTGCAAAGTGACTTTAATATGGTGAAAAATGACTTATATGGTTGATTAGAGCCAAAATGTGGAAGAAAATTAACTTGTATGAAAGTGGCATTAATAGGTGGTAAAAGGATGTCAAATTGGATGTATATGGTGTTAACATGTTAATTGCTATATATATGGTGGAAAGTGACTCTTATAGGGTGCAAAGTGACTCTAATATGGTTGAACATGACTTACATGATTGATTAGAACCAAAATGTGGAACAATATTGACTTATAAGAATGTGGAACTAAGAGGTGGTAAAAGATGTCAAATTGGATGTATATGATGTTAGCATGTTAATTGTACAAATATATGGTGGAAATTGACACTTATAGGGTGCAAAGTGACTCTAATATGGTGATCAATGACTTACATGGTTGATTAGAGCCAAAATGTGGAACAAAATTAACTTGTATGAAAGTGGCATTAATAGGTGGTAAAAGGATGTCAAATTGGATGTATATGATGTTCACATGTTAATTGCTATATATATGGTGGTAATTGACTCTTATAGGGTGCAAAGTGACTCTAATATGGTGAAACGTGACTTAAATGGTTGATTAGAACCAAAATGTGGAACAATATTGACTAGTATGAAAGTGGAACTAAGAGGTGGTAAAAGATGTCAAATTGGATGTATATGATGTTAACATGTTAATTGTACAAATATATGGTGGAAATTGACACTTATAGGGTGCAAAGTGACTCTAATATGGTGATAAATGACTTACATGGTTGATTAGAGCCAAAATGTGGAACAAAATTAACTTGTATGAAAGTGGCATTAATAGGTGGTAAAAGGATGTCAAATTGGATGTATATGATGTTCACATGTTAATTGCTATATATATGGTGGAAAGGGACTCTTATAGGGTGCAAAGTGACTCTAATATGGTGAAACGTGACTTAAATGGTTGATTAGAACCAAAATGTGAAACAATATTGACTTGTATGAAAGTGGAACTAAGAGGTGGTAAAAGGATGCCAAATTGGAGGTATATGATGTTAGCATGTTAATTATACAAATATATGATCGAAAGTGACTATTATACGGTGCAAAGTGACTCTAATATTGTGGAAAGTGACTTACATGGTTGATTAGAGCCAAAATGTAGAACAAAATTAACTTGTATGAAAGTGGCATTAATAGGTGGTAAAATGATGTCAAATTGGATGTATATGATGTTAAGATGTTAATTGTACAAATATATGGTGGAAATTGACACTTATAGGGTGCAAAGTGACTCTAATATGGTGAAAAATGACTTACATGGTTGATTAGAGCCAAAATGTGGAAGAAAATTAACTTGTATGAAAGTGGCATTAATAGGTGGTAAAAGGATGTCAAATTGGATGTATATAGTGTTAACATGTTAATTGCTATATATATGGTGGAAAGTGACTCTTATATGGTGCAAAGTGACTCTAATATGGTTGAACGTGACTTACATGGTTGATTAGAACCAAAATGTGGAACAATATTGACTTATATGAAAGTGGAACTAAGAGGTGGTAAAAGATGTCAAATTGGACGTATATGATGTTAGCATGTTAATTATACAAATATATGGTGGAAAGTGACTATTATAGGGTGCAAAGTGACTCTAATATAATGGAAAGTGACTTACATAGTTGATTAGAGCCAAAATGTTGAACAAAATTAACTTGTATGAAAGTGGCATTAATAGGTGGTAGAATAATGTCAAATTGGATGTATATGATGTTAACATGTTAATTGTACAAATATATGGTGGAAATTGACACTTATAGGGTGCAAAGTGACTCTAATATGGTAAAAAATGACTTACATGATTGATTAGAGCCAAATGATGAAGAAAATTATCTTGTATGAAAGTGGCATTAATAGGTGGTAAAAGGATGTCAAATTGGATGTATATGATGTTAACATGTTAATTACTATATATATGGTGGAAAGTGACTCTTATAGGGTGCAAAGTGACTCAAATATGGTGAAACGTGACTTACATGGATGATTAGAACCAAAATGTTGAACAATATTGACTTATATGAAAGTGGAACTAAGAGGTGGTAAAAGATGTCAAATTGGATGTATATGATTTTAGCATGTTAATTATACAAATATATGGTGGAAAGTGACTATTATAGGGTGCAAATTGACTCTAATATGGTTGAACGTGACTTACGTGGTTGATTAAACCAAAATGTGGAACAATATTGACTTATAAGAAAGTGGAACTAAGAGATGGTAAAAGATGTCAAATTGGATGTATATGATGTTAGCATGTTAATTGTACAAATATATGGTGGAAATTGACACTTATAGGGTGCAAAGTGACTCTAATATGGTGATAAATGACTTACATGATTGATTAGAGCCAAATGTGGAAGAAAATTAACTTGTATGAAAGTGGCATTAATTGGTGGTAAAAGGATGTCAAATTGGATGTATATGATGTTAACATGTTAATTGCTATATATATGGTGGAAAGTGACTCTTATAGGGAGCAAAGTGACTCTAATATGGTGAAACGTGACTGACATGGTTCATTAGAACCAAAATATGGAACAATATTGACTTATATGAAAGTGGAACTAAGAGGTGGTAAAAGATGTCAAATTGGATGTATATGATTTTAGCATGTTAATTATACAAATATATGGTGGAATGTGACTATTATAGGGTGCAAAGTGACTCTAATATGGTGAAACGTGACTTACATGCTTGATTAGAACCAAAATATGGAACAATGTTGACTTATATGAAAGTGTAACTAAGAGGTGGTAAAATATGTCAAATTGGATGTATATGATGTTAGCATGTTAATTGTACAAATTTATGGTGGAAATTGACACTTATAGGGTGCAAAATGACTCTAATATGGTGAAAAATTACTTACATGGTTGATTAAAGCCAAAATGTAGAACAAAATTAACTTGTATGAAAGTGGCATTAATAGGTGGTAAAATCACGTCAAATTGGATGTATATGATGTTAACATGTTAATTGTACAAATATATGGTGGAAATTGACACTTATAGGATGTAGAGTGACTCTAATATGCTGAATAATGACTTACATGGTTGATTAGAGCCAAAATGTGGAATAAAATTAACTTGTATGAAAGTGGCATTAATAGGTGGTAAAGCGATGTCAAATTGGATGTATATGATGTTCACATGTTAATTTCTATATTTATGCTGGAAAATAACTCTTATAAGGTGCAAAATGACTCTAATATGGTGAAACGTGACTTACATGGTTGATTAGAGCCAAAATGTGGAACAATATTGACTTATAAGAAAGTGAAACTAAGAGGTGGTAAAAGATGTCAAATTGGTCGTATATGATGTTAGCATGTTAATTATACTAATATATGGTGGAAAGTGACTATTATAGGGTGCAAAGTGACTCTAATATGGTGGAAAGTGACTTACATGGTTGATTAGAGCCAAAATGCTGAACAAAATTAACTTGTATGAAAGTGGCATTAATAGGTGGTAAAATAATGTCAAATTGGATGTATATGATGTTAACATGTTAATTGTACAAATATATGGTGGAAATTGACACTTATAGGGTGCAAAGTGACTCTAATATGGTAAAAAATGACTTACATGATTGATTTTAGCCAAATGATGAAGAAAATTATCTTGTATGAAAGTGGCATTAACAGGTGGTTAAAGGATGTCAAATTGGATGTATATGATGTTAACATGTTAATTGCTATATATATGGTGGAAAGTGACTCTTATAGGGTGCAAAGTGACTCTAATATGGGGAAACGTGACTTACATGGTTGATTAGAACCAAAATGTTGAACAATATTGCCTTATATGAAAGTGGAACTAAGAGGTGGTAAAAGATCTCAAATTGGATGTATATGATTTTAGCATGTTAATTATACAAATATATGGTGGAAAGTGACTATTATATGGTGCAAATTGACTCTAATATGGTTGAACGTGACTTACATGGTTGATTAAACCAAAATGTGGAACAATATTGACTTATAAGAAAGTGGAACTAAGAGATGGTAAAAGATGTCAAATTGGATGTATATGATGTTAGCATATTAATTGTACAAATATATGGTGGAAATTGACGCTTATAGGGTGCAAAGTGACTCTAATATGGTGATAAATGACTTACATGGTTGATTAGAGCCAAAATGTGGAACAAAATTAACTTGTATGAAAGTGGCATTAATAGGTGGTAAAAGAATGTCAAATTGGATGTATATGATGTTCACATGTTAATTGCTATATATATGGTGGTAAGTGACTCTTATAGGGTGCAAAGTGACTCTAATATGGTGAAACGTGACTCAAATGGTTAATTAGAACCAAAATGTGGAACAATATTGACTTGTATGAAAGTGAAACTAAGAGGTGGTAAAAGGATGTCAAATTGGATGTATATGATGTTAGCATGTTAATCATACAAATATATGATGGAAAGTGACTATTATAGGGTGCAAAGTGACTCTAATATTGTGGAAAGTGACTTACATGGTTGATTAGAGCCAAAATGTAGAACAAAATTAACTTGTATGAAAGTGGCATTAATAGGTGGTAAAATGATGTCAAATTGGATGTATATGATGTTAACATGTTAATTGTACAACTATGTGGTGGAAATTGACACTTATAGGGTGCAAAGTGACCCTAATATGGTGAAACATGACTTACATGATTGATTAGAGCCAAATGTGGAAGAAAATTAACATGTATGAAAGTGGCATTAATAGGTGGTAAAAGGATGTCAAATTGGATGTATATGATGTTAACATGTTAATTGCTATATATATGGTGGAAAGTGACTCTTATAGGGTGCAAAGTGACTCTAATATGGTGAAACGTGACTTACATGGTTGATTAGAACCAAAATATAGAACAATATTGACTTATATGAAAGTGGAACTAAGAGGTGGTAAAAGATGTCAAATTGGATGTATATTATGTTAGCATGTTAATTATAGAAATATATGGTGGAAAGTGACTATTATAGGGTGCAATGTGACTCTAATATGGTCGAAAGTGACTTACATGGTTGATTAGAGCCAAAATGTAGAACAAAATTAACTTGTATGAAAGTGGCATTAATAGGTGGTAAAATGATGTCAAATTGGATGTATATGATGTTAACATGTTAATTGTACAAACGTATGGTGGAAATTAACACTTATAGGGTGCAAAGTGACTCTAATATGGTGAAAAATGACTTACATGATTGATTAGAGCCAAATTTGGAAGAAAATTAACTTGTATGAAAGTGGCATTAATAGGTGATAAGAGGATGTCAAATTGGATGTATATGATGTTAACATGTTAATTGCTATATATATGGTGGAAAGTGACTCTTATAGGGAGCAAAGTGACTCTAATATGGTGAAACGTGACTTACGTGGTTGATTAGAACCAAAATGTGGAACAATATTGACTTATATGAAAGTGGAACTAAGAGGTGGTAAAAGATGTCAAATTGGATGTATATGATTTTAGCATGTTAATTATACAAATATATGGTGGAAAGTGACAATTATAGGGTGCAAAGTAACTCTAATATGGTGAAACGTGACTTACATGCTTGATTAGAACCAAAATGTGGAACAATGTTGACTTATATGAAAGTGTAACTAAGAGGTGGTAAAAGATGTCAAATTGGATGTATATGATGTTAGCATGTTAATTGTACAAATTTATGGTGGAAATTGACACTTATAGGGTGCAAAATGACTCTAATATGGTGAAAAATGACTTACATGGTTGATTAGAGCCAAAATCTAGAACAAAATTAACTTGTATGAAAGTGGCATTAATAGGTGGTAAAACGATGTCAAATTGGATGTATATGATGTTCACATGTTAATTGCTATATTTATGGTGGAAAATAACTCTTATAAGGTGCAAAATGACTCTAATATGGTGAAACGTGACTTACATGGTTGATTAGAGCCAAAATGTGGAACAAATATTGACTTATATGAAAGTGGAACTAAGAGGTGGTAAAAGATGTCAAATTGGATGTATATGATGTTAGCATGTTAATTATACAAATATATGGTGGAAAGTGACTATTATAGGGTGCAAAGTGACTCTAATATGGTGGAAAGTGACTTACATGGTTGATTAGAGCCAAAATGTAGAACAAAATTAACTTGTATGAAAGTGGCATTAATAGGTGGTAAAATGATGTCAAATTGGATGTATATGATGTTAACATGTTAATTGTACAAATATATGGTGGAAATTGACACTTATAGGTTGCAAATTGACTCTAATATGGTGAAAAATGACTTACATGATTGATTAGAGCCAAATGTGCAAGAAAATTAACTTGTATTAAAGTGGCATTAATAGGTGGTAAAAGGATGTCAAATTGGATGTATATGATGTTAACATGTTAATTGCTATATATATGGTGGAAAGTGACTCTTATAGGGTGCAAAGTGACTCTAATATGGTGAAACGTGACTTACATGGTTGATTAGAACCAAAATGTGGAACAATATTGACTTATATGAAAGTGGAACTAAGAGGTGGTAAAAGATGTCAAATTGGATGTATATGATTTTAGCATGTTAATTATACAAATATATGGTGGAATGTGACTATTATAGGGTGCAAAGTGACTCTAATATGGTGAAACGTGACTTACATGCTTGATTAGAACCAAAATGTGGAACAATGTTGACTTATATGAAAGTGTAACTAAGAGGTGGTAAACGATGTCAAATTGGATGTATATGATGTTAGCATGTTAATTGTACAAATTTATGGTGGAAATTGACACTTATAGGGTGCAAAATGATTCTAATATGGTGAAAAATGACTTACATGGTTGATTAAAGCCAAAATGTAGAACAAAATTAACTTGTATGAAAGTGGCATTAATAGGTGGTAAAATCACGTCAAATTGGATGTATATGATGTTAACATATTAATTGTACAAATATATGGTGGAAATTGACACTTATAGGATGTAGAGTGACTCTAATATGCTGAATAATGATTTACATGGTTGATTAGAGCCAAAATGTGGAACAAAATTAACTTGTATGAAAGTGGCATTAATAGGTGGTTGTTAAATTGGATGTATATGATGTTCACATGTTAATTTCTATATTTATGCTGGAAAATAACTCTTATAAGGTGCAAAATGACTCTAATATGGTGAAACGTGACTTACATGGTTGATTAGAGCCAAAATGTGGAACAATATTGACTTATAAGAAAGTGAAACTAAGAGGTGGTAAAAGATGTCAAATTGGTCGTATATGATGTTAGCATGTTAATTCTACAAATATATGGTGGAAAGTGACTATTATAGGGTGCAAAGTGACTCTAATATGGTGGAAAGTGACTTACAAGGTTGATTAGAGCCAAAATGCTGAACAAAATTAACTTGTATGAAAGTGGCATTAATAGGTGGTAAAATAATGTCAAATTGGATGTATATGATGTTAACATGTTAATTGTACAAATATATGGTGGAAATTGACACTTATAGGGTGCAAAGTGACTCTAATATGGTAAAAAATGACTTACATGATTTATTAGAGCCAAATGATGAAGAAAATTATCTTGTATGAAAGTGGCATTAATAGGTGGTAAAAGGATGTCAAATTGGATGTATATGATGTTAACATGTTAATTGCTATATATATGGTGGAAAGTGACTCTTATAGGGTGCAAAGTGACTCTAATATGGGGAAACGTGACTTACATGGTTGATTAGAACCAAAATGTTGAACAATATTGCCTTAAATGAAAGTGGAACTAAGAGGTGGTAAAAGATGTCAAATTGGATGTATATGATTTTAGCATGTTAATTATACAAATATATGGTGGAAAGTGACTATTATATGGTGCAAATTGACTCTAATATGGTTGAACGTGACTTACATGGTTGATTAAACCAAAATGTGGAACAATATTGACTTATAAGAAAGTGGAACTAAGAGATGGTAAAAGATGTCAAATTGGATGTATATGATGTTAGCATATTAATTGTACAAATATATGGTGGAAATTGACGCTTATAGGGTGCAAAGTGACTCTAATATGGTGTTAAATGACTTACATGGTTGATTAGAGCCAAAATGTGGAACAAAATTAAGTTGTATGAAAGTGGCATTGATAGGTGGTAAAAGGATGTCAAATTGGATGTATATGATGTTCACATGTTAATTGCTATATATATGGTGGCAAGTGACTCTTATAGGGTGCAAAGTGACTCTAATATGGTTAAACGTGACTCAAATGGTTGATTAGAATCAAAATGTGGAACAATATTGACTTGTGTGAAAGTGAAACTAAGAGGTGGTAAAAGGATGTCAAATTGGATGTATATGATGTTAGCATGTTAATCATACAAATATATGATGGAAAGTGACTATTATAGGGTGCAAAGTGACTCTAATATTGTGGAAAGTGACTTACATGGTTGATTAGAGCCAAAATGTAGAACAAAATTAACTTGTATGAAAGTGGCATTAATAGGTGGTAAAAGGATGTCAAATTGGATGTATATGATGTTCACATGTTAATTGCTATATATATGGTGGTAAGTGACTCTTATAGGGTGCAAAGTGACTCTAATATGGTGAAACGTGACTTAAATGGTTGATCAGAACCAAAATGTGGAACAATATTCACTTGTATGAAAGTGGAACTAAGAGGTGGTAAAAGGATGTCAAATTGGATGTATATGATGTTAGCATGTTAATTATACAAATATATGATGGAAAGTGACTATTATAGGGTGCAAAGTGACTCTAATATTGTGGAAAGTGACTTACATGGTTGATTAGAGCCAAAATGTAGAACAAAATTAACTTGTATGAAAGTGGCAATAATAAGTGGTAAAATGATGCCAAATCGAATGTATATGATGTTAACGTGTTAATTGTACAAATATATTGTGGAAATTGACACTTACAGGGTGCAAAGTGACTCTAATATGGTGAAAAATGACTTACATGATTGATTAGAGCCAAATTTGGAAGAAAATTAACTTGTATGAAAGTGGCATTAATAGGTGGTAAAAGGATGTCAAATTGGATGTATATGATGTTAACATGTTAATTGCTATATATATGGTGGAAAGTGACTCTTATAGGGAGCAAAGTGACTCTAATATGGTGAAACGTGACTTACATAGTTGATTAGAACCAAAATGTGGAACAATATTGACTTATATGAAAGTGGAACTAAGAGGTGGTAAAAGATGTCAAATTGGATGTATATGATTTTAGCATGTTAATTATACAAATATATGGTGGAAAGGGACAATTATAGGGTGCAAAGTAACTCTAATATGGTGAAACGTGACTTACATGCTTGATTAGAACCAAAATGTGGAACAATGTTGACTTATATGAAAGTGTAACTAAGAGGTGGTAAAAGATGTCAAATTGGATGTATATGATGTTAGCATGTTAATTGTACAAATTTATGGTGGAAATTGACACTTATAGGGTGCAAAATTACTCTAATATGGTGAAAAATGACTTACATGGTTGATTAGAGCCAAAATGTAAAACAAAATTAACTTGTATGAAAGTGGCATTAATAGGTGGTAAAACGATGTCAAATTGGATGTATATTATGTTCACATGTTAATTGCTATATTTATGGTGGAAAATAACTCTTATAAGGTGCAAAATGACTCTAATATGGTGAAACGTGACTTAAATGGTTGATTAGAGCCAAAATGTGGAACAAATATTGACTTATATGAAAGTGGAACTAAGAGGTGGTAAAAGATGTCAAATTGGATGTATATGATGTTAGCATGTTAATTATACAAATATATGGTGGAAAGTGACTATTATAGGGTGCAAAGTGACTCTAATATGGTGGAAAGTGACTTACATGGTTGATTAGAGCCAAAATGTAGAACAAAATTAACTTGTATGAAAGTGGCATTAATAGGTGGTAAAATGATGTCAAATTGGATGTATATGATGTTAACATGTTAATTGTACAAATATATGGTGGAAATTGACACTTATAGGTTGCAAAGTGACTCTAATATGGTGAAAAATGACTTACATGATTGATTAGAGCCAAATGTGCAAGAAAATTAACTTGTATGAAAGTGGCATTAATAGGTGGTAAAAGGATGTCAAATTGGATGTATATGATGTTAACATGTTAATTGCTATATATATGGTGGAAAGTGACTCTTATAGGGTGCAAAGTGACTCTAATATGGTGAAACGTGACTTACATGGTTGATTAGAACCAAAATGTGGAACAATATTGACTTATATGAAAGTGGAACTAAGAGGTGTAAAAAAGATTTCAAATTGGATGTATATGATTTTAGCATGTTAATTATACAAATATATGGTGGAAAGTGACTATTATAGGGTGCAAAGTGACTCTAATATGGTGAAACGTGACTTACATGGTTGATTAGAACCAAAATGTGGAACAATGTTGAATTATATGAAAGTGGAACTAAGAGGTGGTAAAAGATGTCAAATTGGATGTATAATATGTTAGTATGTTAATTGTACAAATTTATGGTAGAAATTGACACTTATAGGGTGCAAAATGACTCTAATATGGTGAAAAATGACTTACATGGTTGATTAAAGCCAAAATGTAGAACAAAATTAACTTGTATGAAAGTGGCATTAATAGGTGGTAAAATCATGTCAAATTGGATGTATATGATGTTAACATGTTAATTGTACAAATATATGGTGGAAATTGACACTTATAGGATGCAGAGTGACTCTAATATGCTGAATAATGACTTACATGGTTGATTAGAGCAAAAATGTGGAACAAAATTAACTTGTATGAAAGTGGCATTAATAGGTGGTAAAGCGATGTCAAATTGGTTGTATATGATTTTCACATGTTAATTTCTATATTTATGGTGGAAAATAACTCTTATAAGGTGCAAAATGACTCTAATATGGTGAAACGTGACTTACATGGTTGATTAGAGCCAAAATGTGGAACAATATTGACTTATAAGAAAGTGGAACTAAGAGGTGGTAAAAGATGTCAAATTGGACGTATATGATGTTAGCATGTGAATTATACAAATATATGGTGGAAAGTGACTATTATAGGGTGCAAATTGACTCTAATATGGTTGAACGTGACTTACATGGTTGATTAAACAAAAATGTGGAACAATATTGACTTATAAGAAAGTGGAACTAAGAGATGGTAAAAGATGTCATATTGGATATATATGATGTTAGCATATTAATTGTACAAATATATGGTGGAAATTGATGCTTATAGGGTTCAAAGTGACTCTAATATGGTGATAAATGACTTACATGGTTGATTAGGGCCAAAATGTGGAACAAAATTAACTTGTATGAAAGTGGCATTAATAGGTGGTAAAAGGATGTCAAATTGGATGTATATGATGTTCACATGTTAATTGCTATATATATGGTGGTAAGTGACTCTTATAGGGTGCAAAGTGACTCTAATATGGTGAAACGTGACTCAAATGGTTGATTAGAACCAAAATGTGGAACAATATTGACTTGTATGAAAGTGAAACTAAGAGGGGGTAAAAGGATGTCAAATTGGATGTATATGATGTTAGCATGTTAATCATACAAATATATGATGGAAAGTGACTATTATAGGGTGCAAAGTGACTCTAATATTGTGGAAAGTGACTTACATGGTTGATTAGAGCCAAAATGTGGAACAAAATTAACTTGTATGAAAGTGGCATTAATAGGTGGTAAAATGATGTCAAATTGGATGTATATGATGTTAACATGTTAATTGTACAAATATATGGTGGAAATTGACACTTATAGGGTGCAAAGTGACCCTAATATGGTGAAAAATGACTTACATGATTGATTAGAGCCAAATGTGGAAGAAAATTAACATGTATGAAAGTGGCATTAATAGGTGGTAAAAGGATGTCAAATTGGATGTATATGATGTTAACATGTTAATTGCTATATATATGGTGGAAAGTGACTCTTATAGGGTGCAAAGTGACTCTAATATGGTGAAACGTGACTTACATGGTTGATTAGAACCAAAATATAGAACAATATTGACTTATATGAAAGTGGAACTAAGAGGTGGTAAAAGATGTCAAATTGGATGTATATTATGTTAGCATGTTAATTATACAAATATATGGTGGAAAGTGACTATTATAGGGTACAATGTGACTCTAATATGGTCGAAAGTGACTTACATGGTTGATTAGAGCTAAAATGTAGAACAAAATTAACTTGTATGAAAGTGGCATTAATAGGTGGTAAAATGATGTCAAATTGGATGTATATGATGTTAACATGTTAATTGTACAAATGTATGGTGGAAATTAACACTTATAGGGTGCAAAGTGACTCTAATATGGTGAAAAATGACTTACATGATTGATTAGAGCCAAATTTGGAAGAAAATTAACTTGTATGAAAGTGGCATTAATAGGTGGTAAAAGGATGTCAAATTGGATGTATATGATGTTAACATGTTAATTGCTATATATATGGTGGAAAGTGACTCTTATAGGGAGCAAAGTGACTCTAATATGGTGAAACGTGACTTACATGGTTGATTAGAACCAAAATGTGGAACAATATTGACTTATATGAAAGTGGAACTAAGAGGTGGTAAAAGATGTCAAATTGGATGTATATGATTTTAGCATGTTAATTATACAAATATATGGTGGAAAGTGACAATTATAGGGTACAAAGTGACTCTAATATGGTGAAACGTGACTTACATGCTTGATTAGAACCAAAATGTGGAACAATGTTGACTTATATGAAAGTGTAGCTAAGAGGTGGTAAAAGCTGTCAAATTGGATGTATATTATGTTAACATGTTAATTGTACAAATTTATGGTGGAAATTGACACTTATAGGGTGTAAAATGACTCTAATATGGTGAAAAATGACTTACATGGTTGATTAGAGCCAAAATGTAGAACAAAATTAACTTGTATGAAAGTGACATTAATAGGTGGTAAAACGATGTCAAATTGGATGTATATGATGTTCACATGTTAATTGATATATTTATGGTGGAAAATAACTCTTATAAGGTGCAAAATGACTCTAATATGGTGAAACGTGACTTACATGGTTGATTAGAGCCAAAATGTGGAACAAATATTGACTTATATGAAAGTTGAACTAAGAGGTGGTAAAAGATGTCAAATTGGATGTATATGATGTTAGCATGTTAATTATACAAATATATGGTGGAAAGTGACTATAATATGGTGGAAGTGACTCTAATATGGTGGAAAGTGACTTACATGGTTGATTAGAGCCAAAATGTAGAACAAAATTAACTTGTATGAAAGTGGCATTAATAGGTGGTAAAATGATGTCAAATTGGATGTATATGATGTTATCATGTTAATTGTACAAATAAATGGTGGAAATTGACACTTATAGGTTGCAAAGTGACTCTAATATGGTGAAAAATGACTTACATGATTGATTAGAGCCAAATGTGAAAGAAAATTAACTTGTATGAAAGTGGCATTAATAGGTGGTGAAAGGATGTCAAATTGGATGTATATGATGTTAACATGTTAATTGATATATATATGGTGGAAAGTGACTCTTATAGAGTGCAAAGTGACTCTAATATGGTGAAACGTGACTTACATGGTTGATTAGAACCAAAATGTGGAATAATATTGACTTATATGAAAGTGGACTAAGAGGTGGTAAAAGATGTCAAATTGGATGTATATGATTTTAGCATGTTAATTATACAAATATATGGTGGAAAGTGACTATTATAGGGTGCAAAGTGACTCTAATATGGTGAAACGTGACTTACATGGTTGATTAGAACCAAAATGTGGAACAATGTTGACTTATATGAAAGTGGAACTAAGAGGTGGTAAAAGATGTCAAATTGGATGTATATGATGTTAGCATGTTAATTGTACAAATTTATGGTGGAAATTGATACTTATAGGGTGCAAAATGACTCTAATATGGTGAAAAATGACTTACATGGTTGATTAAAGCCAAAATGTAGAACAAAATTAACTTGTATGAAAGTGGCATTAATAGGTGGTAAAATCACGTAAAATTGGATGTATATGATGTTAACATGTTAATTGTACAAATATATGGTGGAAATTGACACTTATAGGATGCAGAGTGACTCTAATATGCTGAATAATGACTTACATGGTTGATTAGAGCCAAAATGTGGAACAAAATTAACTTGTAAGAAAGTGGCATTAATAGGTGGTAAAGCGATGTCAAATTGGTTGTATATGATTTTCACATGTTAATTTCTATATTTATGGTGGAAAATAACTCTTATAAGGTGCAAAAATGACTCTAATATGGTGAAACGTGACTTACATGGTTGATTAGAGCCAAAATGTGGAACAATATTGACTTATAAGAAAGTGGAACTAAGAGGTGGTAAAAGATGTCAAATTGGACGTATATGATGTTAGCATGTTAATTATACAAATATATGTGGAAAGTGACTATTATAGGGTGCAAAGTGACTCTAATATGGTGGAAAGTGACTTACATGGTTGATTAGAGCCAAAATGTTGAACAAAATTAACTTATATGAAAGTGGAACTAAGAGGTGGTAAAAGATGTCAAATTGGATGTATATGATTTTAGCATGTTAATTATACAAATATATGGTGGAAAGTGACTATTATAGGGTGCAAATTGACTCTAATATGGTTGAACGTGACTTACATGGTTGATTAAACCAAAATGTGGAACAATATTGACTTATAAGAAAATGGAACTAAGAGATGGTAAAAGATGTCAAATTGGATGTATATGATGTTAGCATGTTAATTGTACAAATATATGGTGGAAATTGACACTTATAGGGTGTAAAGTGACTCTAATATGGTGATAAATGACTTACATGGTTGATTAGAGCCAAAATGTGGAACAAAATAACTTGTATGAAAGTGGCATTAAAGTGGTAAAAGGATGTCAAATTGGATGTATATGATGTTCACATGTTAATTGCTATATATATGGTGGTAAGTGACTCTTATAGTGTGCAAAGTGACTCTAATATGGTGAAACGTGACTCAAATGGTTGATTAGAACCAAAATGTGGAACAATATTGACTTGTATGAAAGTGAAACTAAGAGGTGGTAAAAGGATGTCAAATTGGATGTATATGATGTTAGCATGTTAATCATACAAATATATGACGGAAAGTGACTATTATAGGGTGCAAAGTGACTCTAATATTGTGGAAAGTGACTTACATGGTTGATTAGAGCCAAAATGTAGAACAAAATTAACTTGTATGAAAGTGGCATTAATAGGTGGTAAAATGATGTCAAATTGGATGTATATGATGTTAACATGTTAATTGTACAAATATATGGTGGAAATTGACATTTATAGGGTGCAAAGTGACCCTAATATGGTGAAAAATTACTTACATGATTGATTAGAGCCAATGTGGAAGAAAATTAACATGTATGAAAGTGGCATTAATAGGTGGTAAAATGATGTCAAATTGGATGTATATGATGTTAACATGTTAATTGTTATATATATGGTGGAAAGTGACTCTTATAGGGTGCAAAGTGACTCTAATATGGTGAAACGTGATTTAAATGTTTGATTAGAACCAAAATATAGAACAATATTGACTTATATGAAAGTGGAACTAAGAGGTGGTAAAAGATATCAAATTGGATGTATATTATGTTAGCATGTTAATTATACAAATATATGGTGGAAAGTGACTATTATAGGGTGCAAAGTGACTCTAATATGGTCGAAAGTGACTTACATGGTTGATTAGAGCCAAAATGTAGAACAAAATTAACATGTATGAAAGTGGCATTAATAGGTGGTAAAATGATGTCAAATTGGATGTATATGATGTTAACATGTTAATTGTACAAATGTATGGTGGAAATTAACACTTATAGGGTGCAAAGTGACTCTAATACGGTGAAAAATGACTTACATGATTGATTAGAGCCAAATGTGGAAGAAAATTAACTTGTATGAAAGTGGCATTAATAGGTGGTAAAAGGATGTCAAATTGGATGTATATGATGTTAACATGTTAATTGCTATATATATGGTGGAAAGTGATTCTTATAGGGAGCAAAGTGACTCTAATATGGTGAAACGTGACTTACATGGTTGATTAGAACCAAAATGTGGAACAATATTGACTTATATGAAATTGGAACTAAGAGGTGGTAAAAGATGTCAAGTTGGATGTATATAATTTTAGCATGTTAATTATACAAATATATGATGGAAAGTGACTATTATAGGGTTCAAAGTGACTCTAATATGGTGAAACGTGACTTACATGCTTGATTAGAACCAAAATGTGGAACAATGTTGACTTATATGAAAGTGTAACTAAGAGGTGGTAAAAGATGTCAAATTGGATGTATATGATGTTAGCATCTTAATTGTACAAATTTATGGTGGAAATTGTCACTTATAGGGTGCAAAATGACTCTAATATGGTGAAAAATGACTTACATGGTTGATTAGAGCCAAAATGTAGAACAAAATTAACTTGTATGAAAGTGGCATTAATAGGTGGTAAAACGATGTCAAATTGGATGTATATGGAATTCACATGTTAATTGCTATATTTATGGTGGAAAATAACTCTTATAAGGTGCAAAATGACTCTAATATGGTGAAAAGTGACTTACATGGTTGATTAGAGCCAAAATGTGGAACAAATATTGACTTATATGAAAGTGGAACTAAGAGGTGGTAAAAGATGTCAAATTGGATGTATATGATGTTAGCATGTTAATTATACAAATATATGATGGAAAGTGACTATTATAGGGTGCAAAGTGACTCTAATATGGTGGAAAGTGACTTACATGTTTTATTAGAACCAAAATGTTGAACAAAATTAACTTGTATGAAAGTGGTATTAATAGGTGGTAAAATAATGTCAAATTGGATGTATATGATGTTAACATGTTAATTGTAGAAATATATGGTGGAAATTGACACTTATAGGGTGCAAAGTGACTCTAATATGGTAAAAAATTACTTACATGATTGATTAGAGCCAAATGTAGAAGAAAATTATCTTGTATGAAAGTGGCATTAATAGGTGGTAAAAGGATGTCAAATTGGATGTATATGATGTTAACATGTTAATTTCTATATATATGGTGGAAAGTGACTCTTATAGGGAGCAAAGTGACTCTAATATGGTGAAACGTGACTTACATGGTTGATTAGAACCAAAATGTGGAACAATATTGACTTATATGAAAGTGGAACTAAGAGGTGGTAAAAGATGTCAAATTGGATGTATATGATTTTAGCATGTTAATTATACAAATATATGGTGGAAAGTGACTATTATAGGGTGCGAATTGACTCTAATATGGTTGAACGTGACTTACATGGTTGATTAGAACCAAAATGTGGAACAATATTGACTTATAAGAAAGTGGAACTAAGAGATGGTAAAAGATGTCAAATTGGATGTATATGATTTTAGCATCTTAATTGTACAAATATATGGTGGAAATTGACACTTATAGGGTGCAAAGTGACTCTAATATGGTGATAAATGACTTACATTTGATTAGAGCCAAAATATGGAACAAAATTAACTTTTATGAAAGTGGCATTAATAGGTGGTAAAAGGATGTCAAATTGGATGTATATTATGTTCACATGTTAATTGCAATATATATGGTGGTAAGTGACTCTTATAGGGTGTAAAGTGACTCTAATATGGTGAAACGTGACTTAAATGGTTGATTAGAACCAAAATGTGGAACAATATTGACTTGTATGAAAGTGGAACTAAGAGGTGGTAAAAGGATGTCAAATTGGATGTATATGATGTTAGCATGTTAATCATACAAATATATGATGGAAAGTGACTATTATAGGGTGCAAAGTGACTCTAATATGGTGAAACGTGACTTACATGGTTGATTAGAATCAAAATGTGGAACAATGTTGACTTATATGAAAGTGGAACTAAGAGGTGGTAAAAGATGTCAAATTGGATGTATATGATGTTAGCATGATAATTGTACATATTTATGGTGGAAATTGACACTTATAGGGTGCAAAATGACTCTAATATGGTGAAAAATGACTAACCTGGTTGATTAGAGCCAAAATGTAGAACAAAATTAACTTGTATGAAAGTGGCATTGATAAGTGGTAAAAGATGTCAAATTGGATGTATATGATGTTAACATGTTAATTGCTATATTCATTGTGGAAAATAACTCTTATAAGATGCAAAATGACTCTAATATGGTGAAACGTGACTTACATGGTAGATTAGAGCCAAAATGTGGAACAATATTGACATATATGAAACTGGAACTAAGAGGTGGTAAAAGATGTCAAATTGGTTGTATATGATGTTAACATGTTAATTGTACAAATATATGGTGGAAAGTGACTATTATAGGGTACAAAGTGACTCTAATATGGTGGAAAGTGACTTACATGGTTCATTAGAGCCAAAATGTAGAACAAAATTAACTTGTATGAAAGTGGCATTAATAGATGGTAAAATGATGTCAAATTGGATGTATATGATGTTAAGTTGTTAATTGTATAAATATATGGTGGAAATTGACACTTATAGGGTGCAAAGTGACTCAAATATGGTGAAAAATGACTTACATGGTTGATTGGAGCCAAAATGTTGAAGAAAATTAACTTGTATGAAAGTGGCATTAATAGGTGGTAAAAGGATGTCAAATTGGATGTATATGGTGTTAACATGTTAATTTCTATATATATGGTGGAAAGTGACTCTTGTAGGGTGCAAAGTGACTCTAATATGGTTGAACGTGACTTACATGGTTGATTAAAACCAAAATGTGGAACAATATTGACTTATAAGAAAGTGGAACTAAGAGGTGGTAAAAGATGTCAAATTGGATGTATATGATGTTAGCATGTTAATTGTACAAATATATGGTTGAAATTGACCCTTATAGGGTGCAAACTGACCCTAATATGGTGATAAATGACTTACATGGTTGATTAGAGCCAAAATATGGAACAATATTAACTTGTATGAAAGTGGCATTAATAGGTGGTAAAAGGATGTCAAATTGGATGTATATGATGTTCACATGTTAATTGCTATATATATGGTGGTAAGTGACTCTTGTAAGGTGCAAAGTGACTCTAATATGCTGAAACGTGACTTAAATGGTTGATTAGAACCAATATGTGGAACAATATTGACTTGTATGAAAGTGGAACTAAGAGTTGGTAAAAGGATATCAAATTGGATGTATATGATGTTAGCATGTTAATTATACAAATATATGATGGAAAATGACTATTATTGAGTGCAAAGTGACTCTAATATTGTGGAAAGTGACTTACATGGTTGATTAGAGCCAAAATGTTGAACAAAATTAACTTGTATGAAAGTCGTATTAATAGGTGGTAAAATGATGTCAAATTGGATGTATATGATGTTAACATGTTAATTTTACAAATATATGGTGGAAATTGACACTTATAGGGTGCAAAGTGACTCTACTATGGTGAAAAATGACTTACATGATTGATTAGAGCCAAATGTGGAAGAAAATTAACTTGTATGAAAGTGGCATTAATAGGTGGTAAAAGGATGTCAAATTGGATGTATATGATGTTAACATATTAATTGCTATATATATGGTGGAAAGTGACTCTTATAGGGTGCAAAGTGACTCTAATATAGTGAAACGTGACTTACATGGTTGATTAGAACCAAAATGTGGAACAATATTGACTTATATGAAAGTGGAACTAAGAGGTGGTAAAAGATGTCAAATTGGATTTATATTATGTTAGCTTGTTAATTATACAAATATATGGAGGAAAGTGACTATTATAGGGTGCAAAGTGACTCTAATATTGTGGAAAGTGACTTACATGGTTGATTAGAGCCAAAATGTAGAACAAAATTTAACTTGTATTAAAGTGGCATTAATAGGTGGTAAAATGATGTCAAATTGGATGTATATGATGTTAACATGTTAATTGTACAAATATATGGTGGAAATTGACACTTATAGGGTGCAAAGTGACTCTAATATGGTGAAAAATGACTTACATGATTGATTAGAGCCAAATGTGGAAGAAAATTAACTTCTATGAAAGTGATATTAATAGGTGGTAAAAGAATGTCAAATTGGATGTATATGATGTTAACATGTTAATTGCTATATATATGGTGGAAAGTGACTCTTATAGGGTGCAAAGTGATTCTAATATGGTGAAACGTGACTTACATGGTTGATTAGAACCAAAATGTGGAACAAAATTGACTTATATGAAAGTGGAACTAAGAGGTGGTAAGAGATGTCAAATTGGATGTATATGATTTTAGCATGTTAATTATACAAATATATGGTGGAAAGTGACTATTATAGGGTGCAAAGTGCCTCTAATATGGTGAAACGTGACTTACAAGGTTGATTAGAACCAAAATGTGGAACAATGTTGACTTATATGAAAGTGGAACTAAGAGGTGGTAAAAGATGTCAAATTGGATGTATATGACGTTAGCATGTTAATTGTACAAATTTATGGTGGAAATTGACACTTATAGGGTGCAAAATGACTCTAATATGGTGAAAAATGACTTACATGGTTGATTAGAGCCAAAATGTTGAACAAAATTAACTTCTATGAAAGTGGCATTAATAGGTGGTACAATCACGTCAAATTGGATGTATATGATGTTAACATGTTAATTGTAAAAATATATGGTGTAAATTGACACTTATAGGATGCAAAGTGACTTTAATATGCTGAAAAATGACTTACATGGTTGATTAGAGCCAAAATGTGGAACAAAATCAACTTGAATGAAAGTGGCATTAATAGGTGGTAAAACGATGTCAAATTGGATGTATATGATGTTCACATGTTAATTGCTATATTTATGGTGGAAAATAACTTTTATAAGGTGCAAAATGACTCTAATATGGTGTAACGTGACTTATATGGTTGATTAGAGCCAAAATGTGGAACAATATTGACTTATATGAAAGTGGAACTAAGAGGTGGTAAAAGATGTCAAATTGGATGTATATGATGTTCACATGTTAATTATACAAATATATGGTGGAAAGTGACTATTATAGGGTGCAAAGTGACTCTAATATGGTGGAAAGTGACTTACATGGTTGATTAGAGCCAAAATGTAGAGCAAAATTAACTTGTATGAAAGTGGCATTAATATGTGGTAAAATGATGTCAAATTGGATGTATATAATGTTAACATGTTAATTGTACAATTATATGGTGGAAATTGACACTTATAGGGTGCAAAGTGACTCTAATATGGTGGAAAATGACTTACATGGTTGATTAGAACCAAAATGTGGAACAAAATTAACTTGTATGAAAGTGGCATTGATAGGTGGTAAAAGGATGTCAAATTGGATGTATATGATGTTAACATGTTAATTGTTATATTTATGGTGGAAAATAACTCTTATAAGGTGCAAAATGACTCTAATATGGTGAAACGTGACTTACATGGTTTATTAGAGTCAATATGTGGAACAATATTGACTTATATGAAAGTGGAACTAAGAGGTGGTAAAAGATGTCAAATTGGATGTATATGATGTTAGCATGTTAATTATACAAATATATGGTGGAAAGTGACTATTATAGGGTTCTAATATGGTGGAAAGTGACTTACATGGTTGATTAGAGCCAAAATGTAGAACAATATTAAATTGTATGAAAATGGAATTAATAGGTGGTAAAATAATGATGTTAACTTAATTGTACAAATATATGGTGGAAATTGACACTTATAGGGTGCAAAGTGACTCTAATATGGTGAAAAATGACTTACATGATTGATTAGAGCCAAATGTGAGAGAAAATTAATTTGTATGAAAGTGGCATTAATAGGTGGTAAAAGGATATCAAATTGGATGTATATGACGTTAACATGTTAATTGCTATATAAATGGTGGAAAGTGACTCTTATAGGGTGCAAACTGACTCTAATATGGTGAAACGTGACTTACATGGTTGATTAGAACCAAAATGTGGAACAATGTTGACTTGTATGAAAGTGCAACTAAGAGGTGGTAAAAGATGTCAAATTGGATGTATATGATGTTAGCATGTTAATTGCACAAATTTATGGTGGAAATTGACACTTATATGGTGCAAAATGACTCTAATATGGTGAAAAATGACTTACATGGTTGATTAGAGCCAAAATGTAGAACAAAATTAACTTGTATGAAAGTGGCATTAATAGGTGGTAAAAGGATGTCAAATTGGATGTATATGATGTTAAGATGTTAATTGTACAAATATATGGTGGAAATTGACACTTATAGGGTGCAAAGTGACTCTAATATGGTATAAACGACTTACATGGTTGATTAGAGCCAAAATGTGGAAGAAAATTAACTTGTATAAAAGTGGCATTAATAGGTGGTAAAAGGATGTCAAATTGGATGTATATGGTGTTAACATGTTAATTGCTATATATATGGTGGAAAGTGACTCTTATAGGGTGCAAAGTGACTCTAATATGGTTGAACGTGACTTACATGGTTGATCAAAACCAAAATGTGGAGCAATATTGACTTATATGAAAGTGGAACTAAGAGGTGGTAAAAGATATCAAACTGGATGTATATGATGTTAGCATGTTAATTGTACAAATATATGGTGGAAATTGATATTTATAGGGTGTAAAGTGACTCTAATATGGTGATAAATGACTTATATGGTTGATTAGAGCCAAAATGTGGAACAAAATTAAATTGTATGAAAGTGGCATTAATAGGTGGTAAAATAATGTCAAATTGGATGTATATGATGTTAACATGTTATTTGTACAAATATATGGTGGAAATTGAAATTTATAGGGTGTTAAATGACTCTCATATGGTGAAAAATGACTTACATGATTGATTAGAGCAAAATGTGGAAGAAAATTAATTTGTATGAAAGTGGCATTAATAGGTGGTAAAAGGATGTCAAATTGGATGTATATGATGTTAACATGTTAATTGCTATATATATGGTGGAAAGTGACTCTTATAGGGTGCAAAGTGACTCTAATATGGTGAAACGTGACTTACATGGTTGATTAGAACCAAAATGTGGAACAATATTGACTTATATGAAAGTGGAACTAAGAGGTGGTAAAAGAGGTCAAATTGGATGTATATGATTTTAGCATGTTAATTATACAAATATATGGTGGAAAGTGACTATTATAGGGTGCGAATTGACTCTAATATGGTTGAACGTGACTTACATGGTTGATTAGAACCAAAATGTGGAACAATATTGACTTATAAGAAAGTGGAACTAAGAGATGGTAAAAGATGTCAAATTGGATGTATATGATGTTAGCATCTTAATTGTACAAATATATTGTAACATCTGGGAAATATCGTATAATTATTTATATCAATATATGATTATTATGTGAATGTTATATGAATTTTTGGTGAATTATCTGGTGTTTGATAATAATATTTGGATGTTTGTATGTAATAAAATGTGAGTATGTTAATTTTAATATGTCCAGAATAAAATATAGATAATTAAGGTATTTTTCTGGTAATTTTTGGAGTATTAGATGATTTTATAATAATTTATGAAATTATTAATTATTTTCTGAATAATTACAAAATTATTTTGTAAAGCCGGGAATCGTCCGACTTCAATCGTTTTTACGTTTTTACAACCCGAAACTCTTCCGAAAACTCCTTCCTAACCTAATCTGGTAATTCCGGACATTTTCCGTGTTTTGATTTTTTCGATCCGGATTACGGTTTGACCCGTGCGCGGCCCGGCGCAAGTTTTTCGATACGATAATCATTTCGGTGAACCAACAAAACCCGTATTTTCAAAAGACGGGATATTATTACATTATTTTCGTATAAAGTATTTTATAAAAAGCCCGGTTTGGATAATTATCCAATTTTGATATCAAATCGGATCGTTATTGCAATTACTTAGCGGCTAAGTAACTAATTTAACGATCCAAAACGATCCAAAACGATCCAAAATTCCATAAATATAAATAGCCTATTTCTTATTTCGTTTATTCCGTTTATTCATTTGCAACCAGTTAAAATACCGAAAATACAGAGAAAACCCGAGAAAACCGATACGTTCCCGGGAATCAAACACACGAACGAAGGCGTTATCGAACTCCGATTCGGGCGTGCAGCATATCAAAACGAAGCTCTCGAAATCTTCTTTCTGAATCAATCATCAGTTTCTGCCCAGAAATCATGGTAATTTTCTTATTTATTTATTTATATTCGAATTATTTGGTAATTAAATTATGAAAATTTGTTCTTGATGTTGTTGATGTGATTTGATGCTTCCATGTTGTAGAGCATGTTTTTCTGGTCGATTTGGTATATTATACTTCAAAAATAGGGTTCAATATCATATAGAAATTGAGGTTTAATTTTCTGAAAATTTCTTGAATATGTGTTCTTGGTGTTCTTGAAGAGTTTTGATAATCAAAGTCAATTTTGGAGGTGTTATTGAACACCAAATCACAAGTATGAATACCCGTTGTGAAGCCCTCAATCCGTTCTATCTGATTTTAGCATCAAAATCAACTGAGGATTGGTAATTTATAAATTCATAAATTTAGGGTTTATGCTCGATTTGGGGATTTTAATTTGGTTGATTCTGGGGAGATTTGGAGGTTACAGGAGTGTAGATCATCACAAGACAAATTGATTCATGTAATTGGTTTTGATGTTGGGCTGATAAATCGGTGTCGCCGGAAAAGAGAAACCCGCCGGAAACGATAAGTTTCCAGCCGATTTTCCGGCTGTTTGGCGGACTGTTCTCCGGATTGAAGGCCATAGGGGAGTCCCTGGCAATTAGTACTACAGCTCTGATGAATTTGGAGACGTTCTGGGCAAAAATGAACCGGCCAGCGGTGTCACCGCCGCCGTCGCCACCGGTATCGTCGGGGAAGACGACCACAATGTCGTTTGGTCCCCCAACTTTTGCATAATTCACATATTTTGTACTTTAGTTTGAATACTTGCAAACACTAGATTGCTGTTTAGTTTATTCTAAAAAATGATATTTCTATTATTTTAAAAATCAGAAAAATTATTTATTTAATTATTTTGAATTCGGAAAAATTATTTTAATTATTCAAAATAAATCGAAATTATTTTATTAATTAATTTAAATTAGTTTTTAATTATTTTAATTAATTGATTAATTTATAATTATTTGATTAATTAATTTAATTAATTATTAATTAATTTTAATTGATTTAATAAATAGATTTAATTATTTAAAATTGATTTACAAATTCCGAAAAATAGTTTCGAGCTTTAAAATATTATTTTAAATTATTTTCAAGGCTCGATAAATATTATAAAATTTTATTTTAAAGTCATATTTAGGTATTCGACCCTTATTATTTAGTTATTAAATGATTCGGAGGCCGTTTTAATTCCGAAAAATATTCAAAAATTCATAATAAATCAACCGTTCATCCGTTTGATACGAAACAAACGCTTCTAGACTTAGAAAAATATTCTGCTTCTATTAAAAATATTTTCGAGACCTAAATTCTTTTATATTAAAAGGATGTTTGTTTCACGAATCTTCCTGAGTCGGTAATTGATTGATAAAATGTTCTTTTTGACCCAATTTCAACTCTAAACATATCGAGACCTATCTTTTGACGATTCAACTTATATGTTACGTGAATTACATGATTACGTGTTATCTGGATAATATGATTACATGTCCTATGTGTATGTATTATGCAAATAATGAGTCAGCATGTCTTTTGAATGCTATCTGAATGAGATGTGATTCTTATATATTATTATTATCGGACGGGTAGACGATAGGGATAAGTGTATAGACTAGTCAATTATATATTGTCAGTTCATTGAATAGCATTATTTATGATAGATGCATATAGTATGAGACGTTCAAAGCCAGATAGAGATGGTAGAAGTGAAGCATGATTTCGTGTAATACTGAAACAAGTGGATTTGGGATAAAGATAACCTAAGAAGGTAAATGATAAGAAAGGTTAAGTAGCTCGTCAAGGGTAGTACAGAGGAGACAGGACTGAGTGATATGTCAACTAGTTAAAGATCAGAGGGATTCTCAATTGAGGCAAGTATTCACGAACTTTCTTTTAAATACTGCAAGTATCCCTATCATCACTTATTGTTCAAGTGAAATTTATTTTAAATTTTATCATGCAAGTATTGCTTTCCCTATTCTCAATTTAGAATCGATAAACATATCGCTGAATTAAATAATTCTGTTTATGCAAGTATTCCTAACTTTTCTCCTTAAATACTGCAAATATTTATTCGCTCCTATTCTAAGTTCATAATAGTTAACTGTTTTATATTTCGCTGCAATTACTCTTATTATGCCAGTTCTTTTAATTATTGTTCCTATAATTCGATTGCTCTCTTGAGCAAATACCCATTCGTTCGGGTTAAATTGTGAACCCTAAATTGGGATGTGTTGAAATCAAAATGATTTGATATCAAAATACTTCACGGACTGGATAGTTACTATATATATATATATAAGGACCAGTGATGAGCTGGATCCTATGGGCCGGAGATGGACCGGACCCTTTAGGCCATAGTTGCCTGGGTGCCCCATATGTTGGTTGGGTCTATGCAGTTGGGTATAGATCCGCACTATCTTCTGACTGATCAGCAGGTTATAGTGCATATGTTGGTTTCTAGTGTTCAGTCCAATTTATTGTTGTTCGCCATTACTGGCATTCCCTCTTGAAGTAAAATGTGATTATGGGTTAAAGTTATTCTTTCTTAGCCCTCAGTTTCGGGAAATTACAATGTTTCTAAATATATTTGAGATTCAGATTGTTGCTGCAACATTAGTTGCTCAGTGATAATTAGAATCTTGAATGAATTGAGATCTTCTTAATTATTCAACCCGTCCTTATCAGGCTGGTTTAGCAGGCTAAGTCTATGGAAACTTAGTCGATAATGATGGATACTGAATAGTTAGGAATTTCTTGAACGTCGTTTTATGAATAGTTATTGCATCCATTGCTCAATTATGAGATGATACCAGAAGCTATTTGGAAAACACGCGATCTCTAAAGTTCTTACAAAAATGTCATTATGTCCTAAGTGATTCATAGCAATGCAAATCAAATTGATTTTAAGATAACGAGATATATCCTTCAAATGATTTCGTGTTTCGCCCTTCAAAATATTTCAGAGATTTTGTCTGGAAGTTTTCTTTAAAATTAATATTTGAAACTTCAAATTATATACTTGCTGGGCATTTTTGGCTCACTCTTGCTTTGTCAATTCTTATTTCTGCCAGAAACAGATAAGGACTAAAGTGAATAGCTTTGATAGACAGCAGAAGTTAGAGAAGTTTCCGTTGCGAGAGGTTGAAGGTGTTAGAAGAATGTGACAAGAGCATTAGTTCAAAGGTATATATACTTGTATTATAGTTGAAGTGAGTTGTAGAAGGTTAGATTCTTGTTTCATACCATGACCTGTAAAAGATCCGGACTCAAGGGGTTATTTATTTATTTCTTTACTTTATGTAATAATGGTTTAGTAACACCAAACTTGACCCCGAATTTGGGGTGTTACAGTTTGGTATCAGAGCTGCAGGTTATTGGTCACTGAAATAAGAATAGGTGAGAGTAGGATAGAAATGATAGATCATACAAGATAGAAAAGACCCTAGGCATATTCAGGATAAATTGAGTTGAGTGCGAATTAGGATTAGCAGATCCGATAAGGAGTTAGTAAGATAGGATTGATGAGAAAGTGCAAGGCGAATATCACAACATCATAGGTATATTAAACCTCAGATCATACAATAATGAGTTTTACAAATTGGTTGTCGAATTACTATTTATGTTCTTGTTATTATAAACAGAAAATGACCTAAAAAGAAGAATGGATATAGACTCAGTGTTGTTAGTTTGAGGGACTAAGTAGATTTCCCCCCCCCCCCACAGGGAGAAGGTTTAAAATTTTCGTGAAAGACGAGAGTAATCTTTGTTTAAATAATATCAATAATTGAATTAACATGTTAAAACATTATTCGTGAAAGTATTAAAACTTAACGAAAATGGTGATTCGAACGGACCGGGGATGATTGAAGGAAATTGAAGACTCTTCCAGAAGATTGGTGAAAAATAATAATCCTGATCGTCGAAGTTGAGGCAATGCGTGATCAATGGCTATTTTATGCGACATAAATGGAAATCCGAAGCAGTAGTTATAAATTTCGCAAGGACGCAATTATGATCAAATCATTGAAGCATTTAATGTGGAGGCTTTTCCAGACGATATTTCAAAAGTTATAATGTGACCCAAATTGTGAATCTCTCATTCGATTAGTTTTGAAGGCAAAATTAGGTGAAGCGTGGAAAGTGATCAACACCAAAATTCCTCTTCTTAACATGATATCATATGTTCTTCCTGATTCTTGAATTCGTATAAGTTTCTTCTATGGATAAATCATATGTGGTGAAGACGAAAGAAAATTGCTGTATTCCTTTTGAATTGTTTCTTTCCTCAAATCACTGATTTCTGATTGAGACAAATAGTGTTGTGGTATGACGCTTTGTCAAAATGATGAAGAGTCGGGTGGGACGCCACCTAATCATGTGCTATATGCCATATAGTATGAAAGACTGGCCATCTTGAGTATGAATATGGTTGTCTCATTCACATCTAAATCTTCAGTCATTCTTCTTCCTTCAAATGACTTACAGATTCTTCCAACTGTTTGTTGTAATTGTTATTCCTTATCCTTCTTTTTATTCAAAATCCTATTCACACACTCTCCTCTTGCGTAGAGCCTGTTCTCTGACGATTTCAAAAGAAATGAAATAGTGTGATACGTGGAATTATACAACAAACATAGATACGACTGCAAATCGATAAATGGTGGACATCTGCGAGCATGGAAAATAGATACACCGACAAATGTGGACATGGCGAAGATATCAAGTCAGACAGTTTTTCCTGCTACAGGGATCTTATCAGTACGGTAGATTACGTTAACACGATGCACTTCGAATTGGAAGATTTTGATGAGGAATGAATCGTTAGTGAACCGTAATAATTTGATCAATTACAAAATAAGGAAGTAAGTTGTGTGCGTCAGACGGAGCAAACGAGTATTGGGACGATGACCAAAGATCAAGGAAATTCTGAACAATGATGCAGACATGCAATTACTACGTGAAACAACCCTTCGTCGCGGGAAGATATTTGTCGTGAAGATTCATGATGGAAGAAATCTTAAATGTAATCGAACTGCGAACGTGCTCTTCAAGAAATTATGAAATTCTCTAACTTGCGTAAATAAGTGATGGTGAATTCAATGCTCATACTCGGGTCAGTGATGAAATTTTGATGCGGAACCATAAGTAGAGATAAAGCAATGGTGATTCGACGGTGAAACCTTTTAAGAAATAACGATATAACGATTAAGGTTCTACCAGATTGCGACGATAGTAATGAAAACCGTGCGTGGTTATTGAAAGATAAACAGAATAGTTAATAAAAATTAAGTGCCTATCGTCAACAATAAATAATTGGTGTGACCAATAGAAGGATGCGGTATACTTTTTAAAAGTAACTATACGCAACTAGTAACTGCAATAAATAAGTCAAAATACTCGCGTAATAAAATTTTGAGACACGAGATAAATTTTAAATCTTATTAATAAAATTTTGTAATGTTCTGAAAGAATTGAGAAAAGAGTGGTTATATGAATCATTGTGGGTTTCAGATCCAATCCCAATTAAAAAGAGATATGTTATACTAGTTAGATGCTGATCAAAGGTGAATTGTGGGAATTGATGATTTGGTTGATTAATGGTGTCGGCTTGAGTCCGACTGGTAGTCAATGGTGTAGGGGAAGTGCTGCCCAAATTTTCAGAAATTACCCTATAGTTAAGAACAAAGAAGTATATGGTCATTCTCGTCAGCATTCCAGATAATTGCAATCTCGGTTCTTGAGAAAGTTGTTATGACCAAACTGACCTTATGTAATTGGTCTTTGATTCCAGTTAGCTAGTTAGCACTTGGTTTAAGTGATCATTTAAAGGAGTTGATTGATCCACTTTGCCAACTAATGGTTAGTTAAATGGAAATCGATTCCAATTAGATTGAGTCAAGCTCTAACATAATTTCCAGATCCGAAATGAAAGATATAGAAATTTGAGAAAAAGTAATGGCGTTACCGTAAATTAAAAAGGCCTAGTAGAATTAGCGTGATGTTACCATAGACATGTGCGAGACTTTATCTAAATGAATATGCTCTTTTGATAAACAAGAGGAACAGCAAGTAATTGGTACATGCTAGTAAGAGGAAAATTTTCAAGAACTAAATAAGAAAAGAAGGGGAATCAAAAGGATGATAAAGGAATGTTATAAAATAGTCCAAGATATATGTTGTGAACATCAGATATGCCAGAACTAATAGGGGAATGAAGTAAAACATCGGAAGTTGAAGACAAGAATTTCATTCAAAGAATGCGCGTAAGTAGGGAAAATTAAACAACAGTATTCGTGGCAAACTATTAGAGAAGAATGATACAATGAATCTCATATCGGAGTTCTCCATAATTAAAGTTAAGCCCTGAAGATTCTAACGAATGATTTACCAAGGTTACCTCGTGAAATGAGGTAATAATTTTCGGCGGTTACTGTATGAGTCGAGCTGGTGTCAAAAGTCCTGTATCGTACAACCCAGTGGGAATGAGATATTGAGTGAAGGAAAACTTCAAAAATATGGAATGAAAAGAATAATGAAATAAAGGGGTACTTCGCGCTACACACAAAAGCAATCATGGAGAAAAGAGAAAGGAGTTATGAAGTCACGCATCGATTATTAGAAATTGCAAGTTTGAAGATTAAGTGAACATAATGTACAGGAGTAATTGGATAGTGTAATTGTATTTATTGATAACATCCTCGCCCATTCCAGGACTAAGGAAGACCAAGTTGAACACCTGAAGGTATGCATGCGAAAGGTAAGAGATTAGCAACTGCGTTCGAAGCTTCAAAGGTATGAACTTTGGTTATAATTAATTATGAGCTACGAAAGTATGATTAATTACCAACCAAGCAAGATCTATTCAGAGAAAGATGTCTTGAGAAGAAAAAAAAATGAATATCACTAAATTTGCAGGGGAATGGATAAAGGGATAGGAAAAGTTAGAAATTGAGAGCAGGTTTTGATCCGACTTCTGGAATATACTGATACTTATTTTGTTGTTAAATATCAAAGGTGGTATTAATATAGATGATTGGTGTTGAGTTCAGTATGGAATGTTGTTAGCATCAAAGTTCATATTGATATCTAATTTGATATGACAACAAAATTTAGTATTAGTACCAAGAATTCGGTTTTGAATAAAGTTATGGTTCATTCTATTCCAAATTAATATTCCATTTAAAGAGTAAAAGATTTCACTTGATGAATCTACTTGTTAATAATTAAAAAGAAATTGAAAAATACTACAAAATGGTGAGTTAAATGCGATGGTCAAGATTGCCTCTTTAATTGTTAGTTTTAATATATTCAAAACATTTCGAAGCATTAAACGCCATGAGTTTAGTATATCGGGTGGATACGGAGTGAAAGTACAAGAAACCAACTAAAGGTTCTTGAATACGATTAAAAACAATTATAGGCCAGATTAACCAAACAGAAGGAGACACGAGAAGTAAAGTTGAACAGTCAGGAAAATAGAAGGTGCATAATCGCAAATTGTTAAAATTAGAAAGAAAATCAGATTGGTATAACTCAAGTTAGTCCATCAAGACAATGAGATAGATATAACGGTTACGAATGAGCTGACCCTTTTGTTATAGGCATAACGAGTTCATAAGATATTTAAATGTATATAGCTGAGAAAGGTAATTTAGTTCCCTACGTATAAAAATGAAGGGTGATTCAGGTTATGTGAGTAACTGACAGATTTAATGTCAGTGAAAGACCGCTAAATTGTGATTAAAATAATGAGACCGAGGAATTATAGGAAAGGTACTTGGGGAATATCATAGTTAACGTCAGAAAGCCAATGCGCCCCGGTTCCCGTGTATTATTTACAAATGAAGAAGAAAATTACAGGAACGGTTACCTCTAGTGCGATAGGAAGTGATTACAAATTAGATTATTTGAACGAAGAAACATATGAGGACGAGATTCAACACCGAGTAACAATTGGAAATGCACGTAGGCACGAGTTATTAGAATTAAAAAGAAAAAGAGAATTAAGATGTGTTATGTTGTTCCTCCTAAGTAGTAAATAGACATGATAAGTAGAAGTGAGTTGGCTTCACCGTTACTCATACAGCGCATTCATAAGGCGTTTATCTGTAGATATTCGGAAGGAGTAGGTTAGCTCCAGTATATATAGGAGATGGAGAGTTGAATTGAGTTATGCAAGCAATAAATAAAATATGATATTAGCAAGAGGCTATAAAGGAAAGATTGGTATTATACGTTAAAATTATGAAAAATTATGAGGTTGAGAGATTAACCTGAGAAAATGAAAGTTATATACTTGAAAAATATTAGTATTATTCCTTAGCGTGATTCTGAGGACAGAATCCTTTTAAGGGGGGAAGGATGTAACATCTGGGAAATATCGTATAATTATTTATATCAATATATGATTATTATGTGAATGTTATATGAATTTTTGGTGAATTATCTGGTGTTTGATAATAATATTTGGATGTTTGTATGTAATAAAATGTAAGTATGTTAATTTTAATATGTCCAGAATAAAATATAGATAATTAAGGTATTTTTCTGGTAATTTTTGGAGTATTAGATGATTTTATAATAATTTATGAAATTATTAATTATTTTCTGAATAATTATAAAATTATTTTGTAAAGCCGGGAATCGTCCGACTTCAATCGTTTTTACGTTTTTACAACCCGAAACTCTTCCGAAAACTCCTTCCTAACCTAATCTGGTAATTCCGGACATTTTCCGTGTTTTGATTTTTTCGATCCGGATTACGGTTTGACCCGTGCGCGGCCCGGCGCAATTTTTTCGATACGATAATCATTTCGGTGAACCAACGAAACCCGTATTTTCAAAAGACGGGATATTATTACATTATTTTTGTATAAAGTATTTTATAAAAAGCCCGATTTGGATAATTATCCAATTTTGATATCAAATCGGATCGTTATTGCAATTACTTAGCGGCTAAGTAACTAATTTAACGATCCAAAACGATCCAAAATTCCATAAATATAAATAGCCTATTTCTTATTTCGTTTATTCCGTTTATTCATTTGCAACCAGTTAAAATACCGAAAATACAGAGAAAACCCGAGAAAACCGATACGTTCCCGGGAATCAAACACACGAACGAAGGCGTTATCGAACTCCGATTCGGGCGTGCAACATATCAAAACGAAGCTCTAGAAATCTTCTTTCTGAATCAATCATCAGTTTCTGCCCAGAAATCATGGTAATTTTCTTATTTATTTATTTATATTCGAATTATTTGGTAATTAAATTATGAAAATTTGTTCTTGATGTTGTTGATGTGATTTGATGCTTCCATGTTGTAGAGCATGTTTTTCTGGTCGATTTGGTATATTATACTTCAAAAATAGGGTTCAGTATCATATAGAAATTGAGGTTTAATTTTCTGAAAATTTCTTGAATATGTGTTCTTGGTGTTCTTGAAGAGTTTTGATAATCAAAGTCAATTTTGGAGGTGTTATTGAACACCAAATCACAAGTATGAATACCCGTTATGAAGCCCTCAATCCGTTCTATCTGATTTTAGCATCAAAATCAACTGAGGATTGGTAATTTATAAATTCATAAATTTAGGGTTTATGCTCGATTTGGGGATTTTAATTTGGTTGATTCTGGGGAGATTTGGAGGTTACAGGAGTGTAGATCGTCACAAGACAAATTGATTCATGTAATTGGTTTTGATGTTGGGCTGATAAATCGGTGTCGCCGAAAAAGAGAAACCCGCCGGAAATGATAAGTTTCCAGCCGATTTTCCGGCTGTTTGGCGGACTGTTCTCCGGATTGAAGGCCATAGGGGAGTCCCTGGCAATTAGTACTACAGCTCTGATGAATTTGGAGACGTTCTGGGCAAAAACGAACCGGCCGGCGGTGTCACCGCCGCCGTCGCCGCCGGTATCGTCGGGGAAGACGACCACAATGTCGTTTGGTCCCCCAACTTTTGCATAATTCACATATTTTGTACTTTAGTTTGAATACTTGCAAACACCAGATTGCTGTTTAGTTTATTCTAAAAAATGATATTTCTATTATTTTAAAAATCAGAAAAATTATTTATTTAATTATTTTGAATTCGGAAAAATTATTTTAATTATTCAAAATAAATCGAAATTATTTTATTAATTAATTTAAATTAGTTTTTAATTATTTTAATTAATTGATTAATTTATAATTATTTGATTAATTAATTTAATTAATTATTAATTAATTTTAATTGATTTAATAAATAGATTTAATTATTTAAAATTGATTTACAAATTCCGAAAAATAGTTTCGAGCTTTAAAATATTATTTTAAATTATTTTCAAGGCTCGATAAATATTATAAAATTTTATTTTAAAGTCATATTTAGGTATTCGACCCTTATTATTTAGTTATTAAATGATTCGGAGGCCGTTTTAATTCCGAAAAATGTTCAAAAATTCATAATAAATCAACCGTTCATCCGTTTGATACGAAACAAACGCTTCTAGACTCAGAAAAATATTCTGCTTCTATTAAAAATATTTTCGAGACCTAAATTCTTTTATATTAAAAGGATGTTTGTTTCACGAATCATCCTGAGTCGGTAATTGATTGATAAAATGTTCTTTTTGACCCAATTTCAACTCTAAACATATCGAGACCTATCTTTTGACGATTCAACTTATATGTTACGTGAATTACATGATTACGTGTTATCTGGATAATATGATTACCTGTCCTATGTGTATGTATTATGCAAATAATGAGTCAGCATGTCTTTTGAATGCTATCTGAATGAGATGTGATTCTTATATATTATTATCGGACGGGTAGACGATAGGGATAAGTGTATAGACTAGTCAATTATATATTGTCAGTTCATTGAATAGCATTATTTATGATAGATGCATATAGTATGAGACATTCAAAGCCATATAGAGATGGTAGAAGTGAAGCCTGATTTCGTGTAATACTGAAACAAGTGGATTTGGGATAAAGATAACCTAAGAAGGTAAATGTTAAGAAAGGTTAAGTAGCTCGTCAAGGGTAGTACAGAGGAGACAGGACTGAGTGATATGTCAACTAGTTAAAGATCAGAGGGATTCTCAATTGAGGCAAGTATTCCCGAACTTTCTTTTAAATACTGCAAGTATCCCTATCATCACTTATTGTTCAAGTGAAATTTATTTTAAATTTTATCATGCAAGTATTGCTTTCCCTATTCTCAATTTAGAATCGATAAACATATCGCTGAATTAAATAATTCTGTTTATGCAAGTATTCCTAACTTTTCTCCTTAAATACTGCAAATATTTATTCGCTCCTATTCTAAGTTCATAATAGTTAACTGTTTTATATTTCGCTGCAATTACTCTTATTATGCCAGTTCTTTTAATTATTGTTCCTATAATTTGATTGCTCTCTTGAGCAAATATCCATTCGTTCGGGTTAAATTGTGAACCCTAAATTGGGATGTGTTGAAATCAAAATGATTTGATATCAAAATACTCCACGGACTGGATAGTTACTATATATATATATATATAAGGACCAGTGATGAGCTGGATCCTATGGGCCGGAGATGGACCGGACCCTTTAGGCCATAGTTGCCTGGGTGCCCCATATGTTGGTTGGGTCTATGCAGTTGGGTATAGATCCGCACTATCTCCTGACTGATCAGCAGGTTATAGTGCATATGTTGGTTTCTAGTGTTCAGTCCAATTTATTGTTGTTCGCCATTACTGGCATTCCCTCTTGAAGTAAAATGTGATTATGGGTTAAAGTTATTCTTTCTTAGCCCTCAGTTTCGGGAAATTACAATGTTTCTAAATATATTTGAGATTCAGATTGTTGCTGCAGCATTAGTTGCTCAGTGATAATTAGAATCTTGAATGAATTGAGATCTTTTTAATTATTCAACCCGTCCTTATCAGGCTAGTTTAGCAGGCTAAGTCTATGGAAACTTAGTCGATAATGATGGATACTGAATAGTTAGGAATTTCTTGAACGTCGTTTTATGAATAGTTATTGCATCCATTGCTCAATTATGAGATGATACCAGAAGCTATTTGGAAAACACGCGATCTCTAAAGTTCTTACAAAAATGTCATTATGTCCTAAGTGATTCATAGCAATGCAAATCAAATTGATTTTAAGATAACGAGATATATCCTTCAAATGATTTCGTGTTTCGCCCTTCAAAATATTTCAGAGATTTTGTCTGGAAGTTTTCTTTAAAATTAATATTTGAAACTCAAATTATATACTTGCTGGGCATTTTTGGCTCACTCTTGCTTTGTCAATTCTTATTTCTGCCAGAAACAGATAAGGACTAAAGTGAATAGCTTTGATAGACAGCAGAAGTTAGAGAAGTTTCCGTTGCGAGAGGTTGAAGGTGTTAGAAGAATGTGACAAGAGCATTAGTTCAAAGGTATATATACTTGTATTATAGTTGAAGTGAGTTGTAGAAAGTTAGATTCTTGTTTCATACCATGACCTGTAAAAGATCCGGACTCAAGGGGCTATTTATTTATTTCTTTACTTTATGTAATAATGGTTTAGTAACACCAAACTTGACCCCGGATTTGGGGTGTTACATATATGGTGGAAATTGACACTTATAGGGTGCAAAGTGACTCGAATATGGTGATAAATGACTTACATTTGATTAGAGCCAAAATGTGGAACAAAATTAACTTGTATGAAAGTGGCATTAATAGGTGGTAAAAGGATGTCAAATTGGATGTATATTATGTTCACATGTTAATTGCAATATATATGGTGGTAAGTGACTCTTATAGGGTGCAAAGTGACTCTAATATGGTGAAACGTGACTTAAATGGTTGATTAGAACCAAAATGTGGAACAATATTGACTTGTATGAAAGTGGAACTAAGAGGTGGTAAAAGGATGTCAAATTGGATGTATATGATGTTAGCATGTTAATCATACAAATATATGATGGAAAGTGACTATTATACGGTGCAAAGTGACTTTAATATGGTGAAACGTGACTTACATGGTTGATTAGAATCAAAATGTGGAACAATGTTGACTTATATGAAAGTGGAACTAAGAGGTGGTAAAAGATGTCAGATTGGACGTATATGATGTTAGCATGATAATTGTACATATTTATGGTGGAAATTGACACTTATAGGGTGCAAAATGACTCTAATATGGTGAAAAATGACTTACCTGGTTGATTAGAGCCAAAATGTAGAACAAAATTAACTTGTATGAAAGTGGCATTGATAAGTGGTAAAAGATGTCAAATTGGATGTATATGATGTTAACATGTTAATTGCTATATTTATTGTGGAAAATAACTCTTATAAGATGCAAAATGACTCTAATATGGTGAAACGTGACTTACATGGTAGATTAGAGCCAAAATGTGGAACAATATTGACATATATGAAACTGGAACTAAGAGGTGGTAAAAGATGTCAAATTGGTTGTATATGATGTTAACATGTTAATTGTACAAATATATGGTGGAAAGTGACTATTATAGGGTACAAAGTGACTCTAATATGGTGGAAAGTGACTTACATGGTTCAGTAGAGCCAAAATGTAGAACAAAATTAACTTGTATGAAAGTGGCATTAATAGGTGGTAAAATGATGTCAAATTGGATGTATATGATGTTAAGTTGTT
The DNA here is from genome assembly GCF_009905375.1 of Apium graveolens. NCBI lineage: Eukaryota > Viridiplantae > Streptophyta > Magnoliopsida > Apiales > Apiaceae > Apium > Apium graveolens. The sequence continues at coordinate 28,094,636 of NC_133655.1, read as the reverse complement.
AATTGTATAAATATATGGTGGAAATTGACACTTATAGGGTGCAAAGTGACTCAAATATGGTGAAAAATGACTTACATGGTTGATTGGAGCCAAAATGTGGAAGAAAATTAACTTGTATGAAAGTGGCATTAATAGGTGGTAAAAGGATGTCAAATTGGATGTATATGATGTTAACATGTTAATTTCTATATATATGGTGGAAAGTGACTCTTGTAGGGTGCAAAGTGACTCTAATATGGTTGAACGTGACTTACATGGTTGATTAAAACCAAAATGTGGAACAATATAGACTTATAAGAAAGTGGAACTAAGAGGTGGTAAAAGATGTCAAATTGGATGTATATGATGTTAGCATGTTAATTGTACAAATATATGGTGGAAATTGACTCTTATAGGGTGCAAACTGACCTTAATATGGTGATAAATGACTTACATGGTTGATTAGAGCCAAAATATGGAACAAAATTAACTTGTATGAAAGTGGCATTAATAGGTGGTAAAAGGATGTCAAATTGGATGTATATGATGTTCACATGTTAATTGCTATATATATGGTGGTAAGTGACTCTTGTAAGGTGCAAAGTGACTCTAATATGCTAAAACGTGACTTAAATGGTTGATTAGAACCAATATGTAGAACAATATTGACTTGTATGAAAGTGGAACTAAGAGTTGGTAAAAGGATGTCAAATTGGATGTATATGATGTTAGCATGTTAATTATACAAATATATGATGGAAAGTGACTATTATTGAGTGCAAAGTGACTCTAATATTGTGGAAAGTGACTTACATGGTTGATTAGAGCCAAAATGTAGAACAAAATTAACTTGTATGAAAGTCGCATTAATAGGTGGTAAAATGATTTCAAATTGGATTTATATGATGTTAACATGTTAATTTTACAAATATATGGTGGAAATTGACACTTATAGGGTGCAAAGTGACTCTACTATGGTGAAAAATGACTTACATGATTGATTAGAGCCAAATGTGGAAGAAAATTAACTTGTATGAAAGTGGCATTAATAGGTGGTAAAAGGATGTCAAATTGGATGTATATGATGTTAACATATTAATTGCTATATATATGATGGAAAGTGACTCTTATAGGGTGCAAAGTGACTCTAATATAGTGAAACGTGACTTACATGGTTGATTAGAACCAAAATGTGGAACAATATTGACTTATATGAAAGTGGAACTAAGAGGTGGTAAAAGATGTCAAATTGGATTTATATTATGTTAGCTTGTTAATTATACAAATATATGGAGGAAAGTGACTATTATAGGGTGCAAAGTGACTCTAATATTCTGGAAAGTGACTTACATGGTTGATTAGAGCCAAAATGTAGAACAAAATTAACTTGTATTAAAGTGGCATTAATAGGTGGTAAAATGATGTCAAATTGGATCTATATGATGTTAACATGTTAATTGTACAAATATATGGTGGAAATTGACACTTATAGGGTGCAACGTGACTCTAATATGGTGAAAAATGACTTACATGATTGATTAGAGCCAAATGTGGAAGAAAATTAACTTGTATGAAAGTGATATTAATAGGTGGTAAAAGAATGTCAAATTGGATGTATATGATGTTAACATGTTAATTGCTATATATATGGTGGAAAGTGACTCTTATAGGGTGCAAAGTGACTCTAATATGGTGAAACGTGACTTACATGGTTGATTATAACCAAAATGTGGAACAATATTGACTTATATGAAATTGGAACTAAGAGGTGGTAAAAGATTTCAAATTGGATGTATATGATGTTAGCATGTTAATTATACAAATATATGGTGGAAAGTGACTATTATAGGTGGTAAAAGGATGTCAAATTGGATGTATATGATGTTAACATGTTAATTGTTATATTTATGGTGGAAAATAACTCTTATAAGGTGCAAAATGACTCTAATATGGTGAAACGTGACTTACATGGTTTATTAGAGTCAATATGTGGAACAATATTGACTTATATGAAAGTGGAACTAAGAGGTGGTAAAAGATGTCAAATTGGATGTATATGATGTTAGCATGTTAATTATACAAATATATGGTGGAAAGTGACTATTATAGGGTTCTAATATGGTAAAAAATGACTTACATGGTTGATTAGAGCCAAAATGTAGAACAAAATTAACATGTTTGAAAGTGGCATTAATAGGTGGTAAAAGGATGTCAAATTGGATGTATATGATGTTAAGATGTTAATTGTACAAATATATGGTGGAAATGGACACTTATAGGGTGCAAAGTGACTCTAATATGGTGAAAAACGAATTACATGGTTGATTAGAGCCAAAATGTGGAAGAAAATTAACTTGTATGAAAGTGGCATTAATAGGTGGTAAAAGGATGTCAAATTGGACGTATATGGTGTTAACATGTTAATTGCTATATATATGGTGGAAAGTGACTCTTATAGGGTGCAAAGTGACTCTAATATGGTTGAACGTGACTTAAATTGTTGATCAGAACCAAAATTTGGAACAATGTTGACTTATATGAAAGTGGAACTAAGAGGTGGTAAAAGATGTCAAATTGGATGTATATGATGTTAGCATGTTAATTGTACAAATATATGGTGGAAATTGACACTTATAGGGTGCAAAGTGACTCTAATATGGTGAAAAATGACTTACATGGTTGATTAGAGCCAAAATGTGGAACAAAATTAACTTGTATGAAAGTGGCATTAATAGGTGGTAAAAGGATGTCAAATTGGATGTATATGATTTTCACATGTTAATTGCTATATATATGGTGGTAAGTGACTCTTATAGGGTGCAAAATGACTTTAATATGGTGAAACGTGACTTAAATGGTTGATTAGAACCAAAATGTGGAACAATATTGACTTGTATGAAAGTGGAACTAAGAGGTGGTAAAAGGATGTCAAATTGGATGTATATGATGTTAGCATGTTAATTATACAAATATATGGTGGAAAGTGACTATTATAGGGTGCAAAGTGACTCTAATATTGTGGAAAGTGACTTACATGGTTGATTAGAGCCAAAATGTAGAACAAAATTAACTTGTATGAAAGTGGCATTATTAAGTGGTAAAATGATGTCAAATTGGATGTATATGATGTTAACATGTTAATTGTACAAATATATGGTGGAAATTGACACTTATAGGGTGCAAACTGACTCTAATATGGTGAAAAATGACGTACATGATTGATTAGAGCCAAATGTGGAAGAAAATTAACTTGTATGAAAGTGGCAGTAATAGGTGGTAAAAGGATGTCAAATTGGATGTATATGATGTTAACATGTTAATTGCTATATATATGGTGGAAAGTGACTCTTATAGGGTGCAAAGTGACTCTATTATGGTGAAACGTGACTTGCATGGTTGATTAGAACCAAAATGTGGAACAATATTGACTTATATGAAAGTTGAATTAAGAGGTGGTAAAAGATGTCAAATTGGATGTATATGATGTTAGCATGTTAATTGTACAAATTTATGGTGGAAATTGACACTTATAGGGTGCAAAATGACTCTAATATGGTGAAAAATGACTTACATGGTTGATTAGAGCCAAAATGTGGAACAAAATTAACTTGTATGAAAGTGGCATTAATAGGTGGTAAAACGATGTCAAATTGGATGTATATGATGTTCACATGTTAATTGCTATATTTATGGTGGAAAATAACTCTTATAAGGTGCAAAATGACTCTAATATGGTGAAACGTGACTTACATGTTTGATTAGAGCCAAAATGTGGAACAATATTGACTTATATGAAAGTGGAACTAAGAGGTGGTAAAAGATGTCAAATTGGATGTATATGATGTTCACATGTTAATTATACAAATATATGGTGGAAAATGACTATTATAGGGTGCAAAGTGACTCTAATATGGTGGAAAGTGACTTACATGGTTGATTAGAGACAAAATGTAGAACAAAATTAACTTGTATGAAAGTGGCATTAATATGTGGTAAAATGATGTCAAATTGGATGTATATAATGTTAACATGTTAATTGTACAATGATATGGTGGAAATTGACATTTATAGGGTGCAAAGTGACTATAATATGGTGGAAAATGACTTACATGGTTGATTAGAGCCAAAATGTGGAACAAAATTAACTTGTATGAAAGTGGCATTGATAGGTAGTAAAAGGATGTTAAATTGGATGTATATGATGTTAACATGTTAATTGCTATATTTATGGTAGAAAATAACTCTTATAAGGTGCAAAATGACTCTAATATGGTGAAACGTGACTTACATGGTTGATTAAAGTCAAAATGTGGAACAATATTGACTTATATGAAATTAAACTAAGAGGTGGTAAAAGATGTCAAATTGGATGTATATGATGTTAGCATGTTAATTCTACAAATATATGGTGGAAAGTGACTATTATAGGGTGCAAAGTGACTCTAATATGGTGGAAAGTGACTAACATGGTTGATTAGAGCCAAAATGTAGAACAATATTAACTTGTTTGAAAGTGGCATTAATAAGTGGTAAAATAATGTCAAATTGAATGTATATGATGTTAACATGTTAACTGTACAAATATATGGTGTAAATTGACACTTATAGGGTGCAAAGTGACTCTAATATGGTGAAAAATGACTTACATGATTGATTAGAGCCAAATGTGGAAGAAAATTAATTTGTATTAAAGTGGCATTAATAGGTGGTAAAAGGATGTCAAATTGGATGTATATGACGTTAACATGTTAATTACTATATAAATGGTGGAAAGTGACTCTTATAGGGTGCAAACTGACTCTAATATGGTGAAACGTGACTTACATGGTTGATTAGAACCAAAATGTGGAACAATGTTGACTTATATGAAAGTGGAACTAAGAGGTGGTAAAAGATGTCAAATTGGATGTATATGATGTTAGCATGTTAATTGTACAAATTTATGGTGGAAATTGACACTTATAGGGTGCAAAATGACTCTAATATGGTGAAAAATGACTTACATGGTTGATTAGAGCCAAAATGTAGAACAAAATTAACTTGTTTGAAAGTGGCATTAATAGGTGGTAAAAGGATGTCAAATTGGATGTATATGATGTTAAGATGTTAATTGTACAAATATATGGTGGAAATGGACACTTATAGGGTACAAAGTGACTCTAATATGGTGAAAAACGACTTACATGGTTGATTATAGCCAAAATGTGGAAGAAAATTAACTTGTATGAAAGTGGCATTAATAGGTGGTAAAAGGATGTCAAATTGGATGTATATGGTGTTAACATGTTAATTTCTATATATATGGTGGAAAGTGACTCTTATAGGGTGCAAAGTGACTCTAATATGGTTGAACGTGACTTACATGGTTGATCAGAACCAAAATGTGGAACAATATTGACTTATATGAAAGTGGAACTAAGAGGTGGTAAAAGATGTCAAATTGGATGTATATGATGTTAGCATGTTTATTGTACAAATATATGGTGGAAATTGACACTTATAGGGTGCAAAGTGACTCTAATATGGTGATAAATGACTTACATGGTTGATTAGTGCCAAAATGTGGAACAAAATTAACTTGTATGAAAGTGGCATTAATAGGTGGTAAAAGGATGTCAAATTAGATGTATATGATGTTCACATGTTAATTGCTATATATATGGTGGTAAGTGACTCTTATAGGGTGCAAAATGACTCTAATATGGTGAAACGTGACTTAAATGGTTGATTAGAACCAAAATGTGGAACAATATTGACTTGTATGAATGTGGAACTAAGAGGTGGTAAAAGAATGTCAAATTGGATGTATATGATGTTAGCATGTTAATTATACAAATATATGGTGGAAAGTGACTATTATAGGGTGCAAAGTGACTCTAATATTGTGGAAAGTGACTTACATGGTTGATTTGAGCCAAAATGTAGAACAAAATTAACTTGTATGAAAGTGGCATTAATAGGTGGTAAAATGATGTCAAATTGGATGTATATGATGTTAACATGTTAATTGTACAAATATATGGTGGAAATTGACACTTATAGGGTGCAAAGTGACTTTAATATGGTGAAAAATGACGTACATGATTGATTAGAGCCAAATGTGGAAGAAAATTAACTTGTATGAAAGTGGCAGTAATAGGTGGTAAAAGGATGTCAAATTGGATGTATATGATGTTAACATGTTAATTGCTATATATATGGTGGAAAGTGACTCTTATAGGGTGCAAAGTGACTCTAATATGGTGAAACGTGACTTGCATGGTTGATTAGAACCAAAATGTGGAACAATATTGACTTATATGAAAGTGGATCTAAGAGGTGGTAAAAGATGTCAAATTGGATGTATATGATGTTAGCATGTTAATTGTACAAATTTATGGTGGAAATTGACACTTATAGGGTGCAAAATGACTCTAATATGGTGAAAAATGACTTACATGTTTGATTAGAGCCAAAATGTAGAACAAAATTAACTTGTATGAAAGTGGCATTAATAGGTGGTAAAATCACGTCAAATTGGATGTATATGATGTTAACATATTAATTGTACAAATATATGGTGGAAATTGACACTGATAGGGTGCAAAGTGACTCTAATATGCTGAAAAATGACTTACATGGTTGATTAGAGCCAAAATGTGTGACAAAATTAACTTGTATGAAAGTGGCATTAATAGGTGGTAAAAGGATGTCAAATTGGATGTATATGATGTTCACATGTTAATTGCTATATTTATGGTGGAAATAACTCTTATAAGGTGCAAAATGACTCTAATATGGTGAAACGTCACTTACATGATTGATTAGAGCCAAAATGTGGAGCAATATTGGCTTATATGAAAGTGGAACTAAGAGGTGGTAAAAGATGTCAAATTGGATGTATATGATGTTCACATGTTAATTATACAAATATATGGTGAAAAGTGACTATTATAGGGTGCAAAGTGACTCTAATATGGTGGAAAGTGACTTACATGGTTGATTAGAGCCAAAATGTAGAACAAAATTAACTTGTATGAAAGTGGCATTAATAGGTGGTAAAATGATGTCAAATTGGATGTATATGATGTTAACATATTAATTGTACAGATATATGGTGGAAATTGACAATTATAGGGTGCAAAGTGACTCTAATATGTTGAAAAATGACTTACATGATTGATTAGAGCCAAATGTGGAAAAAAATTAACTTGTATGAATATGGCATTAATAGGTTGATGAGGATCAAGGAATGAATATGTTAATTGGGATTTGGTTATGTGTACTAGTTGTGATGTTCAATTGTAGAGAATGCAAACATGGGTTATGGAGCTTACTTGGACAAGAAATAATCAAGGAGCGATGCATGAAGTTGGACAAGTAGCTGATTATTATATAAATATTAATTCGAATTTTGTTTGCAAGTTTTTACCTTTCACTTGAAAGGGTTTTTCTTGTTTTAAGCACTTAGGATTTTATTTTCCTATTTGGATTTGGTTTTTGTCTTTTTTCTATTCGGATTTGGTTTTTAAATTTGTTTCCTGGAAGGATTCAGATATTGGCTAATTAAAGCTGATATTGAATTTCTCTTGAATCCTATTGGGTTTTGGTTATTGTCTAAGCCTATAAATACCCTTCTCATGTAATCTTTTAAGGGAGACAATGGATGATATAAAGCTTTTGTTTTGAGATAAACTACGAGTAGTTTTTCTTCACTCTAAACTTTAATTACTGGATTGTTTTGAAGGTTAGATTCGAATTACTTAGTTTCTGGATTGATCTAAGCAATTTGAGATTCAAAGTTCACGTTTCTGGATTGATCGTGTTCTTTTTAAATATCCTCTTCTTCTCTAATCCCTTTTCTTCTTCTTCTTCTTTCTTTATTTGGGGAGAGATCCACATCATAGGTGGTAAAAGGATGTCAAATTGGATGTATATGATGTTAACATGTTAATTGCTATATATATGGTGGAAAGTGACTCTTATAGGGTGCAAAGTGACTCTAATATGATGAAACGTGACTTACATGGTTGATTAGAACCAAAATGTGGAACAATATTGACTTATATGAAAGTGGAACTAAGTGGTGGTAAAAGATTTCAAATTGGATGTATATGATGTTAGCATGTTAATTATACAAATATATGGTGGAAAGTGACTATTATAGGGTGCAAAGTAACTCTAATATGGTGGAAAGTGACTTACATGGTTGATTAGAGCCAAAATGTAGAACAAAATTAACTTGTATGAAAGTGGCATTAATAGGTGGTAAAATAATGTCAAATTGGATGTATATGATGTTAACATGTTAATTGTACAAATATATGGTGGAAATTGACACTTATAGGGTGTAAAGTGACTCTAATATGGTGAAAAATGACTTACATGATTGATTAGAGCAAAATGTGGAAGAAAATTAACTTGTATGAAAGTGGCATTAATAGGTGGTAAAAAGATGTCAAATTGGATGTATATGATGTTAACATGTTAATTGTTATATATATGGTGGAAAGTGACTCTTATAGGGTGCAAAGTGACTCTAATATGGTGAAACGTGACTTACATGGTGCATTAGAACCAAAATGTGGACCAATATTGACTTATATGAAAGTGGAACTAAGAGGTGGTAAAAGATGTCAAATTGGATGTATATGATGTTAGCATGTTAATTGTACAAATTTATGGTGGAAATTGACACTTATAGGGTGCAAAATGACTCTAATATGGTGAAAAATGACTTACATGGTTGATTAGAGCCAAAATGTAGAACAAAATTAACTTGTATGAAAGTGACATTAATACGTGGTAAAATGATGTCAAATTGGATGTATATAATGTTAACATGTTAATTGTACAATTATATGGTGGAAATTGACAACTATAGGGTGCAAAGTGACTCTAATATGGTGGAAAATGACTTACATGGTTGATTAGAGTAAAAATGTGGAACAAAATTAACTTGTATGAAAGTGGTATTGATAGGTGATAAAAGGATGTCAAATTGGATGTATATGATGTTAACATGTTAATTGCTATATTTATGGTGGAAAATAACTCTTATAAGGTGCAAAATGACTCTAATATGGTGAAACGTGACTTACATGGTTGATTAGAGTCAAAATGTGGAACAATATTGACTTATATGAAAGTGGAACTAAGAGGTGGTAAAAGATGTCAAATTGGATGTATATGATGTTAGCATGTTAATTGTACAAATATATGGTGGAAAGTGATATTTATAGGGTGCAAAGTGACTCTAATATGGTGGAAAGTGATTTACATGGTTGATTAGACCCAAAATGTAGAAGAAAATTAACTTGTATGAAAGTGGCATTAATTATAACGACTAGTGTATTTTTATTTTATTTGGAAGTGTAATAAAGGTTTAAGTAAATAAATAAAAGGTGTATAATGGTTTTTGGCAGCAGTATTGATTGTACTTAATTAATTATGATTTTTTGATATGTGGAATTGAATTGTGTGATTTATTAGTGAGTTACATGATTTTATTTTGCTTGTAAAAGTGATTTTATTGTAATTTTAATTCCATAATTATTTGGGTTGTCTTTAAAAATGGTTTTCTAATTTTATAATTTCAATAATTATTTTTAGGACTTTATAAAATTGAGAAATCAATATTTTGTTAATTATTCATTTTTTAAATGATTTTCTGAGTGTGTTAAATGCTAAAATCCATATTTAATTATGGGAATCTTTAAAAATTATGAAACTTATATTTTATTAAGTTCGTATTATTCTGAGAATTTTAAAATTATTTTGGAAATTTTCGGAAGTTATTTTAACCGCGTGTTGTTTCCTTATTTGTTAAAACGCGGGCATAAATTGTGTGTTTTAAAGATTATTTTAAAATTTAGGAAGTTACATTTTTATTTTCTTCAGGATATTTATAATATATTAAGATGATTTTTATGATTTTCTGGGATCATTTTAAATGTCGCGGCGGTTCGATAAGTGCAATTTTCGGTCCCCAGTTAATATTTGGACACTTGTCAATTTCATATATAAATGAATTGACACGTATCCTTTAATTTTGTGATACTATTGTTGCAGCAGGAGCAATTGTAAATAAAAAAAATTAACAAACCCCCCCTTCATCCCTGTTCTCGGCTCATTGTCTCTCTATCTCGATCTCTCTACAGTCTCTCTTCTCCCATCTCTCGTTATCTCTCATCTCTCCACTCTTCCTCCTCCTTTTTATTTTTTCGTTCTCCTATTGCTTCTCAGTGCGGTTGCCGTCATCGTTTTCCGGTGGGTTCTTTTTCCGACCACTCGGTTTTGCTTCTCTGTTCATCTGTATATGCTTGTGTGTGTGTTGTGATTGTGTGTGTGTGTGTGTTGTGATTGTGTGTGTATGTTGTGTGTGTCGTGTGTGTGAGTTGTGTGTGTTGTTTGCAGTGTGTGCGCGCGAGCCGTGGTGCGTGTGTGCTGTGGTCGTGTTGGTTCCTGTGCTGTGCTGTTTCCCTGTGTAGGATTCTGTTGGGCTCGATTTTGTTGGTTCTGTTGGGCCTATTATTGGGCCTGGCAGTTGGGTTTTGTTGTTGGGCCTTGTTGGGCCGTTTGGGTGTTGTTGGTTTGGATTGTGCAGTTTTTAATTTAATTCCTTTTATTGCAGGGAATTATTGATTAATTCGTGATATTAATTATTCGTGTTGGAATTGGTTTTACAATAATTGGTATAATTTATTTGGGAACCCGTAATATATCGGGCGCCAATAAATTATGCCGCCGTTGACGATGAACTTCGGTGAGTCAACGGTGGACGGTGATGACGATGTTCTGAGTCCTAAATTCTATAAATAAATAAATAAAATAATTATGTAAAATATGTTTGGATTTAAATAATTAATTTTGATTGGTGTTGGGTTGTACGGAATAATGTTGTGGATTGTTGAGAATTGTTGACGTCGATTATAATCGACGGGTAGTCTTATAAATAAAGAAGTTGCTGCCAAAATTTTCTAAAAATATATTTGTAATCGTACATAATTATGTGTTACGTGTTACCCCTATTTATGTTCGAGAGATGTGATTACATAATTATGTGTATAATAATAATAATACAAGTCGGGTTGTCGGATTTGGGTTATTGGGATTTGAGGATATCAAGCATGTCGATATAACTAATTAGGGTATTTTGGTAATTGTAGATCCCAGTCGAGTTGTTCCAGGATCAAATTCAGTGTGAAAGCTACTTAGGGTTTTGTAAAGCGTTGCAAGGCAAGTACCCCTGACCATTCTTTTATGGTTCAGTGCATATGAATAGCTAAATGTTTATTCTCGTAATGGAACAGAAACGTTTTAAGTTACGTATCCCCTGTAGTTATAAAATTACTGTTTTCAAATTGTTTTGGGGAAAAGTAACTTCGAAAGTTACCTATCTTGAATGGAATGATTTGTGAAATGGATTTTATATGTGTGCTGGTTAAATAAATGATTTTGAAAATGAGATAGGTATAAGTGTTTTGAAAACTGGATAAAACGGTCGGATATTGGATACATTTGGACCAGAGTAGGCCTATTGAGGTGGCGTAAGAGGCTAATTCGGTTGTGCGCACTATAAAACCAATTAGTCCAGCAGGTCAGAGACCTAGCTAGTCTCTGAGTTCCGGAACAGGTAAATGGGATGGCAATTAGAGCCGTTTGGTGTTGATAGCCTGATCAACTGTCTTCACATATCCGCTATGTATCTGATTGGGATTTGTGAATTATATAAAAGCATGATTAATTGATACAATGGTTTTATAAAATGATTAGCATGCTAAAATTGGACTCTGGTATTACGCAACACACTACTATGTTGTTTTCACAAAGCATGCTAATTAGTGATATCCAGTTGCTTTGATTATCATTATGAAATGTTAATATTATGATTACAGCTCTGTTCCCGTTATTGTTACTTTACTGTTTTAATCTGTTATTCATATTTGGTACTGCTGAGCTATTATGCTCACCCTTGCAAACTGTTATGTATATTTCGCAGATGCCTAGAAGATCAGTCAGACCGACCCGTGTTCCCGCCCCTACTGGACCTGGCTCCTCTGAGGTAGTTTGTATCAGACCATGAGGTCTGAGGAGTTGCTGAATAGAGTTAGTGTGTCTTAGATATTAAATAAAGAGTTTGTAATAATGAGAACCTGAATTATACTTGAACCTGGATCTGATCTTGGTTCGGGGTCAAGTTAATATATTTTAATAATAATTTTGTTGTTTATATTTTTGGTAATTGTGTTTTGTGATGTCAACTCCTGACCCCAGGGTTGAGGCCGTCACAGTTGGTATCAGAGCTACAGGTTCAAGTCCCTGATTCAGGTTAGGGATTGTGTCAAGTAGGTGATAACGTGAGTCTTTAAGTGAGAGTCAGCAACTCCTATAGAGGAGCAAAGCTTTAGAGTCAGTCGAGGGTTCCGACGGTGTTACCCTGGCATCTATTAAATGTTTTGATAGAATTGCCTTGACCTGGTTGTGTCTTGCCTGTATATTTATTATGTTGGCAGTGGCCTATTGCGATTTCGAGTTCTCCATCTCGGGAGAATCCTTCTGATTCGGATAGCTCGGATTCTAAGAGACCCCATGATGATGTTACTGAGGAGACCCCTATACCTCCTCCCCCAGTTCCTTCTTTTGTGCCTTGAGATATCCCTGGATCTGGTCCTTGTCTCCGTTGGGTACGTAGGTCTGTGTCTGCTGTCAGGGATTTCCCTCCCGGCTGCGGTCCCAGTTCTTCCGTAATGAGACCTCCGGTACCTCCTGTGGCCCCTAGTGGTACTTCTTCACCGATCCCTTATCATGTCCATAGGGTGGTGAATACTTCCTTTATCAGAGATCAGAGTCCATAGTTTGCTGCCCAGTTGGACCAGGTACCTATTGCACCATTTCAGGGTATTTTTACCCCTTTTCCTGAGGGGCGAGCCCGTGTGAGAGCATTGACCCAGATGGCTGTAGAGAGGGCTAGATCTGTCGACCGTTTCATTAGTTCAGAGTTCAGAGCTGTGCAGTATCAGGACCTAGTGAACTGGCTAGTGTTTGAGCTAGGTTCCATTGGTGGCAGTGGTAGTGGCTAGACAGAGCTGCAGTAGAGGGATGCAGAGCTTAGAGTTGACCTCCAGGAGTTCTGCAGTTGTTTACCTTGTAAATGTACATTATGTTGTGATAGGTTATAGTAGGCGAGGCTGTTATGACAGCCAATTTTGGTGTGTATTCGGATGGTTCTTTTTAGTTGGATTTTCAGTTGTACTAGTTGGATTCTGTTGGTTATTGTAGTTCAGCTGCTTTATATTATTGTTCAGTTTTTATATATTGTGCGTTACTATTATTGTTGTTATTATTATTGTTGTTTCTGTTGCTGGCATTTTTAGACTATAATCATTCACTCAGGACGGATCCAATTATAATGGGGGATGAGAATATTGTCTTAGTGGCAACGCTCTCCTGATGCATAAATATAAACTGCAGGAGCAATCCATTTTCTTATATATGACTATCATGTTTCAGGAGATGCCACCAAAGAGAAATTCTCAGCCCAATAACGGATCTGCTGGGGATCCTTCCATGAGTGACTTGATGAACTTGTTGCGTCAGCAGACTGTACAGCTGGCCCAACAGCAACAACAATTCCAGCAGCAGCAGCAACAATTGCAACAACAACTACAGAAACAACAGCTCATACAGCAACAACAACAACAAATCCAACAACAGCAACTACAAATTCAACAGCAGCATGAGATGAGAGGGGCAAATCAAGGTGTTAGTTTTAAGTCTTTTCAAGCAGTGAAGCCCCCAGAGTTTAAAGGAGAAATAGATCCTGTCGCTGCCAGGATATGGTTAAAGGAAATGGAAAAGGCGTTTGCGCTCACCAAGGTGAGTGAGGATTTAAAAACTGATTATGCTAGTTATTTTCTGAGGAATGATTCGAATTATTGGTGGGAATCTACACGAGCCTTAGAAGGAGAAGGTCCAGTTTCCTGGACCAGATTTACAGAATTGTTTTTGGAAAAATACTTTCCAGCCTGTCTCCAAAGTCAAATGGAGATGGAATTTTTGGAGCTGAAACAAGGAAATAGGAGTGTCACAGAATATGAAGCGAAGTTTATGGAGTTGGCCCGTATAGCACCGGAATATGTGAGTTCAGAAGCCCAACGAGCGAAGCTGTTTCAACAAGGGTTGAAGCCAGAAATAAGGAGTGGAGTTTTAACCTTACAGCTTAAGACTTATACTTCGGTAGTCCAGGATGCCTTGGTGATAGAGAGTGATCAGAAGTTAGCTGCAAAGGAGCAGGGTGAGAAGAAGAGGAAATTTGAAAGTGGACCTGCAAAGTCAGAATCAGGAATAGCAAGTCAAAAGTTCCAGCGTTGGTTTGGCAAGAATAAGAATAAAAAGTTTAAAGGGCAGAACTTTCCCCAAGTTAAGCCCGGTACAACATCAGTTAACTCTGCCCCGACGAGGATGAGTAAGCTAGTGGTTGATTATAAGACGTGTGGGAAAAAGCACAGTGGACAGTGTCGAGAGAATGTTAATTGTTTTAAATGTGGACAGAAAGATCACTATTCCACGGAGTGTAAGTCTGAGATTCAAGGAGTTACTTGTTTTAGTTGCGGCAAAGTGGGACACATAGCTAGGAATTGCAAGTCAGTGACTCAAGGTAATGTTGGAAAGAGTGTGTCCCAAGGACCAGCAACCAGTACTGCGAGAGCTAGGACTTTTAAGATGACCCAGAAGTCTCCAGTTCATGATTCTGATGTGGTGGCAGGTATGCTTACTCTTAATTCCGTACCTGTTAATGTTTTGTTTGATTCGGGAGCGTCCAAATCTTTTATATCTGTGAATTGTGTGAATAAAATGTGATTGATGTTAGAAGACTTAGACGAACCTCTAACTATAGAAGTGGCTAATAAAGATAAAGTACCTGTAAAGCAATTTTTTCCTAGTTGTTTCCTAAAAATTTCGGGGTATATGTTCCCTGTTGACTTAATACCCTTCGAGTTGGGAGACTTTGATGTTATTTTAGGTATGGATTGGTTGTCTCGATATAGGGCAAATATTGATTGTAAGAAAAAAAGAGTTGTTATGTACACCTCAGATAATAGAAGGATCAGTTACCAAGGGCAGAGGCAAGATAGGAAGTTTCTCTCAGTGATGCAAGCAAGAAGATTGTTGAGGCAAGGATGTGAAGCGTACTTGGCTCATGTAGTGGATACCAAGAAAGAGACCCCCATTTTGGATGAGATCCCTATAGTAAGAGAATTCCCTGATGTTTTTCCAGAAGAATTACCAGGATTGCCGCCTGATCGTGAGATAGAGTTTTCCATTGATTTGATACCTGGAGCTGAACCAGTTTCTAAGGCTCCATACAGAATGGCCCCGATGGAAATGAAAGAATTGGCTAAGCAACTTCAGGAATTATTGGATAAATGAGTTATTCGACCTAGTGTTTCCCCGTGGGGTGCTCCAGTGTTATTTGTGAAGAAAAAGGATGGAAGTATGAGATTGTGCATTGATTACAGAGAACTGAACAGTTGACGATAAAGAATAAGTATCCTTTGCCGTGAATCGATGATTTGTTTGATCAGCTTAAGGGAGCATGTTACTTTTCAAAGATTGACTTAAGATCTGGCTATCATCAATTGAAAATAAAGCCAGAGGATATCCCCAAGACTGCATTCAGAACAAGGTATGGCCATTACGAGTTTCTAGTAATGTCGTTCGGATTGATGAATGCGCCAGTGGCTTTCATAGATTTGATGAATAGGGTATATAAAGAGTATTTGGATAAATTTGTTATTGTATTTATTGATGACATCCTCATATATTCGAAGAACCAAGAAGATCACGCAGTACATCTGCAGATTGCCCTTCAAAAGTTAAGAGAAAATAATTGTATGCTAAGTTTTCTAAGTGTGAGTTTTGGCTGACGGAAGTACAGTTCCTTGGTCACGTAATAAGTAAAGAAGGTATCAAAGTAGACCCGGTAAAGATTGAAGCCGTATCAAAATGGGAGCAACCGAAGACACCAACGGAAATAAGAAGTTTTCTTGGATTAGCAGGATATTATCGAAGGTTTGTGAAAGATTTCTCGAAGATTGCATTCCCACTAACTAAGTTGACCAAGAAGAATGAGAAGTTCGTTTGGACGGAAAAGTGTGAAAAGAGTTTCCAGGAGTTAAAACGAAGACTAGTGACGGCTCCAGTGCTAGCATTGCCAGATGAGACGGGAAACTTTGTAATTTATAGTGATGCTTCTTTGAAAGGATTGAGATGTGTGTTAATGCAGCATGACAAAGTGATTACGTATACCTCCAGACAGCTAAAGCCTCACGAGCAGAAATATCCGGTTCATGACCTTGAATTGGCGGTTATAGTATTTGCTTTAAAGTTATGGCATCACTACTTGTATGGCGAAAAATGCGATATTTACACGGATCATAAGAGCCTGAAGTACATATTCACACAAAAAGATCTGAACATGAGACAGAGAAGGTGGTTGGAGTTGATTAAGGATTATGATTGTTTGATTAATTATCACCCGGGTAAAGCCAATGTAGTGGCTGATGCCTTAAGTAGGAAGGAAAGGCTGAATATGGCTAAGGTTGCGGAGGAATTGGCACGAGACTTGGAAAGAATGGAAATTGAAGTTCGAGAATCTAACGGAAGTCAAGAGCAACTATATGAAATTACTTTCCAACCGGCCTTGATGGAAAAGATTAGAAGATGTCAAGAAGGAGTTATGGAACAAGAGTTGGATACTTTGACAGGAGAAGAGTTGTGTACTCAAAAAGATAGTCAAGGTTTATATAGGTTTTCATCCAGAGTTTGGATTCCTGATGTAACGGAGTTGAAGAACGAAGTATTGCAGGAAGAACATAACTCTAGGTTTTCTATCCACCCTGGTAGTACCAAAATGTACCAGGATTTGAAGAGAAATTTTTGATGGCCAGGAATGAAGAAGGATATTGCCAATTGGGTAAGTAAATGTCACGTGTGACGGTGAAAGCAGAGCATCAACGACCGAGTGGATTGTTATAACCTTTGGAGATTCCCCAATGGAAATGGGAAGACATTGCTATGGATTTTATAGTGGGATTGCCAAAGACGAGAGCGAATCATGATGCTATTTGGGAAATCATTGATAGATTGACTAAGTCGGCGCATTTCCTTCCGATTAATGAAAGGTAACACCTTGGAAAGGGTTAGTACGATTTGGTCAGAAGGGTAAACTTAGCCCTAGATTCATAGGACCCCTTGAGGTTTTAAAGAAAGTGGGAAAGGTCGCTTATGAGATAGCGTTACCACCACAGTGGCAGCACATTCATAATGTGTTCCACGTGTCTACGTTGAAGCCCTATGTTCCTAATTCGAATCAAGTCATAGAATACAACCGGTTCAAATCCTAGACCGTAAGGAACGAGTCCTTAGGAACAAGTCAATTCCTATAGTAAAAGTTTTATGGAGAAATCCTCGAGTAGAAGAGTCTACTTGGGAATTAGAGTCAGACATGCTTGATAAATATCCTCATTTATTTAGTTGAGTCAGATTCTGGGGACATAATCTTTTTAGGGGGGAAAGGATATAACGACTCGTGTATTTTTATTTTATTTGGAAGTGTAATAAATGTTTAAGTAAATAAATAAAAGGTGTATAATGGTTTTTGGCAGCAGTATTGATTGTACTTAATTAATTATGATTTGTTGATATGTGGAATTGAATTGTGTGATTTATTAGTGAGTTACATGATTTTATTTTGCTTGTAAAAGTGATTTTATTGTAATTTTAATTCCATAAATATTTGGGTTGTCTTTAAAATTGGTTTTCTAATTTTATAATTTCAATAATTATTTTTAGAACTTTATAAAATTGAGAAATCAATATTTTTTTAATTATTCATTTTTTTAAATGATTTTCTGAGTGTGTTAAATGCTAAAATTCATATTTAATTATGGGAATCTTTAAAAATTATGAAACTTATATTTTATTAAGTTCGTATTATTCTAAGAATTTTAAAATTATTTTGGAAATTTTTGGAAGTTGTTTTAACCGCGCGTTGTTTCGTTATTTGTTAAAACGCGGGCATAAAGTGTGTTTTAAAGATTATTTTAAAATTTCGGAAGTTACATTTTTATTTTCTTCAAGATATTTATAATATATTAAGATGGTTTTTATGATTTTCTGGGATCATTTTAAATGTCGCAGCGGTTCGATAAGTGCAATTTTCTGTCCCCGGTTAATATTTGGACACGTGTCAATTTCATATATAAATGAATTGACACGTATCCTTTAATTTTGTGATACGTGTTGCAGCAGGAGCAATTGTAAATAAAAAAAATTAACAAACCCGCCCCCTTCATCCATGTTCTCGGCTCATTGTCTCTCTATCTCGATCTCTCTACAGTCTCTCTTCTCTCATCTCTCGTTATCTCTCATCTCTCCACTCTTCCTCCTCCTTTTTCTTTCTTCATTCTCCTATTGCTTCTCGGTGCGGTTGCCGTCATCGTTTTCCGGTGGGTTCTTTTTCCGGCCACTCGGTTTTGCTTCTCTGTTCATCTGTATATGCTTGTGTGTATTGTGATTGTGTGTGTGTGTTGTGATTGTGTGTGTGTGTTGTGTGTGTCGTGTGTGTGATTTCTGTGTGTTCTTTGCGGTGTGTGCGCGCGAGCCGCGGCGCGTGTGTGCTGTGGTCGTGTTGGTTCCTGTGCTGTGCTGTTTCCCTGTGTTGGATTCTGTTGGGCTCGATTCTGTTGGTTCTGTTGGGCCTATTATTGGGCCTGGCAGTTGGGTTTTGTTGTTGGGCCTTGTTGGGCCGTTTGGGTGTTGTTGGTTTGGATTGTGCAGATTTTAATTTAATTCCTTTTATTGCAGGGAATTATTGATTAATATTCGTAATATTAATTATTCGTGTTGGAATTGGTTTTACAATAATCGGTATAATTTATTTGGGAACCCGTAATATATCGGGCGCCAATAAATTGAGCCGCCGTTGACGATGAACTTCGGTAAGTCAACGGTGGACGGTGATGACGATGTTCTGAGTCCTAAATTCTATAAATAAATAAAATAAAATAATTATGTAAAATATGTTTGGATTTAAATAATTAATTTTGATTGGTGTTGGGTTGTACGGAATAATGTTGTGGATTGTTGAGAATTGTTGACGTCGATTATAATCGACGGGTAGTCTTATAAATAAAGAAGTTGCTGCCAAAATTTTCTAAAAATATATTTGTAATCGTACATAATTATGTGTTACGTGTTACCCCTATTTATGTTCGAGAGATGTGATTACATGATTATGTGTATAATAATAATAATACGAGTCGGGTTGTCGGATTTGGGTTATTGGGATTTGAGGATATCAAGCATGTCGATATAACTAATTAGGGTATTTTGGTAATTGTAGATCCCAGTCGAGTTGTTCCAGGATCAAAGTCAGTGTGAAAGCTACTTAGGGTTTTGTAAAGCATTACAAGGCAAGTACCTCTGACCATTCTTTTATGGTCAGAGCATATGAATAGCTAAATGTTTATTCTCGTAATGGAACAGAAACGGTTTAAGTTACGTATCCCCTGTAGTTATAAAATTACTGTTTTCAAATTGTTTTGGGGAAAAGTAACTTCGAAAGGTACCTATCTTGAATGGAATGATTTGCGAAACGGATTTTATATGTGTGCTGGTTAAATAAATGATTTTAAAAATATGATAGTTCAAGTGTTTTGAAAACTGGATAAAACGGTCAGATATGGGATACATTTGGGCCATAGTAGGCCTATTGAGGTGGCGTAAGAGGCTAATTCGGTTGCGCGCACTATAAAACCAATTAGTCCAGTAGGTTAGAGACCTAGCTAGTCTCTGAGTTCCGGAACAGGTAAATAGGATGGCAGTTAGAGCCGTCTGGTGTTGATAGCCTGATCAGCTGTCTTCACATATGCGCTATGTATCTGATTGGGATTGGTGAATTATATAAAAGCATGATTGATTGATACAGCGGTTTTATAAAATGATTAGCATGCTAAAATTGGACACTGGTATTACGCAGCACACTACTATGTTGTTTTCACAAAGCATGCTAATTAGTGATATCCAGTTGCTTTGATTATCATTATGAAATGTTAATATTATGATTACAGCTCTGTTCCCGTTATTGTTA